>NC_056730.1:662594466-662869466 GCF_019279795.1 Protopterus annectens
TTAGTGGGATTTCGGTTTCTAAGCTGTGCCTGTGTTGAGACCATAAATTCTTTAGGTACCACTGTAGCTTTCTCATATGCAGTCTGGCATGTGGGACCAAGATTATGCATGATGCCATGAAGCCCAAGGCCTGCAGTACTTTTCTTGCTGTTAGTTTGTTCTGCTTTGTTAATGCCAAGAAGTAAAGAGGGAGTTGTTTTTGTTTTTCTGCAGTTAGAATTGCCATTTGTTTTACTGTGTCAAATTCCGCACCCAAGAATGTTCTTGTTTGGGATGGTATCAGTCTTGACTTTTGTAAATTGACTGTGTATCCCAGGGCTTGTAGTAAGCAAATGACTCTTTGTAAATCTGTTGTCAGCTTGCTTTTGTTGTCCGCTTGTAACAGGCAGTCGTCCAGGTATGGATAAATTTGGATTCCCTGTAGCCTGCAGTGAGCGATTACTGATGCCAGGCATTTTGTGAATACTCTGGGCGCAGTAGATAAGCCAAAGGGCAATGCTGAGAATTGATAATGCTCTGATCCTGCAAGAAATCTGAGGTATCTTCTGCAATTTGGTCGTATGGGGACGTGCAGGTATGCCTCCTTGAGATCTAGAGTTACCAGCCAACACTCCTTGCCCAGCATGGGAACAAGTTGCTGTAGGGTCAGCATTTTGAATTTTGGGACAATGATGTATGTGTTTAAGGCGGACAGGTCGAGAATAGGTCTCCAACTTTTCTCTTTTCTTGGTACTAGGAAGAGTCTGGAGTAGAATCCTTTGCCCTGTTCTGTTATTGGTACTCTTTCCACAGCTCTCATCTTTGTTAATTAAGCTATCTGCTTTAGAGCTTCTGTTTTTGATTTGGAGGTAGGTTTGGCATTCCTCTTTTACTGGTAAGGTGTGGAAGTGGAACCTGTAGCCTTGGTCTATGGTTTGCAAAATCCACTTGTCTTTTGTGATATAGTGCCAATTTTTCGAAAATAAGGCTAACTTTCCGCCTAAAGGTGCTGCTATTTGCTCCCTGGTAGGCGGTGTCAGAGCCAAGTCACTGTGATTGTCCTGTTGCAGTGGCAGTGGTTGTGTCTGTGCCTCGGTTATTGCCTTGCCACTGTCGTCCTCTGTAGGCCCCTCCTCTGGATTGATTTCTGCCTCTAGAGCGTCTATTCCTGCCTCTGAGATTTTGAGGAGTCTGGAAAGGACCAATTTTTGGCAGGCCAGTTCCTGCTAAACCTTGGGGCTGAACCTGTAAGAAATCCTTAACTGTTTGTACAGATTTTGCCTTCTCTTCCATTTTCTTCATTACTTGCTGAGCAGGTGTACCAAATAGACTGGCCTTATCCATAGGAGCATCTAACAGCTTTGCTTTAACATGATCCGGCAAGACCTGTTCTTTCAACCATGCATGCCTTCTTATCACTGTGCCAGTCATGGCTGATCTAAATGAAGCCTCCAGTGCATCATAGCCACATTTTAAAGAATGGTTACTAACCTGTTGAATGTTATTCACCATTTCTAAAACATATTTCTTATCTAAGGAGTCATCAGAGGACAGCTTCTTAGTTAACTGATCAAGCATAAACTCTTGGTATTGGATCATATGAAACTGACAGTTTAAAGCTCTAGCTGAGAGAGTAGCAGAGGTGTAAACTTTTTTCCCCCATCTCTCTAAAGACCTGGATTCCCTTTCAGAAGGAATAGGGTTTTTTGCTGAGGTCGAGGCTACTGCCTTAGGCCCCTGGGATATAGTCTCAGGATCTGCAAGTGGGGCCTTGTATAGGTGGTGATGAGTGTCTGGCACCCTGTAAAATCTATCTGGTTTGGCAGGGGCTGGAGGTAAAGTATCAGGAGCAGTGCAAACATCATTAAATGCATCATCCACAACAGGCAGTACTGGAGGTATAGCTAAGGGCCTATGTTGTGGTAAGTGCAGAAATGTCCTAAGCCTTTTTCTTGAATCTGAGAAATCTTGTCCCTGCCATTGGAATTGTTCTCTCATGGCATGTAAGGTTTCCCCAAAGGAAAATTCCTCTGGTGGAGAGACAGATGGAATGGATTCTTCAGCATCGGAATCTTCATAAGTAGAAAAAGGAGCCTCTGGCTGGTCTGTAATGTCTGAGTCATCCGAAGAATCATCAGAGGACACTGGCTCGGGGGGCTCTGCTCTAGGTATCTTTTCTGGGGGCTGAGAGGCCCTGTCTGGGTGAGATTGGGATCCCCTAATTAAGGATATTAAATCCTCTGCCAGAGTAAGCATTTGTGAACTAGAAGTGGGCCTGTGTGAGGGGGCTTAACAGGCACTGATTTAACAGTTTTGGCTGCTTTAGCCCTGGCAAAGGCCTTAATAGACATGGCTGCAGGAGGCCTAGCAGCACCACGTGCTGGGGTAGAGACATCCAAAGGGATGGTGTCTGATAAATCACTAGGAACCACAGTAGTAGGCAAAACTTCTGAGGCCGATTCAACTAAGGTAGCAGGAGCCGCAGTAGTAGTCATGGATTCGCTGAAGATTGACCAGTTTTCGGTTTCGGCCGAAACCGAGACACTCATGACTTGCTTAACCGTGGTTTCGGCGAAACCGCGGACCGCAGTGTCGGTCTTTTCTTTGCGTTTTTAACAATTTGGGTAGTCGGAGGATCCGGCGGCATAATGTACGCAAAATCTGAGCCGAAAAACTGTTCAGCAAACTCCGACCCGATGCCTAAGCGTTCGTCGGTTGAAGGAAGCACAGGCCGAACAGGCTGCTACGTCGTGGTCTGGGCCTAAGCAAGGCAGGCAGTAAGAGTGGAAATCTTTATGAGGTATTTGTTTCCCACAAGTTAAACAGTTATTGACTTTTTCTGACATCGGCTGAGGCAAGAAAGAGTCCCCAGCAGGGTACTTAGCTTTTTAGAAGTCTTCGAAGTAGTATTCGGTAGTAGTAATCTCTGGATCTGACCGACCGGCACATGCGAACAGCTTCTGCTTCGGGCGCCACGCGGCAAGAAAGACTGAGGAAAATGGCGTCGGCTGATGCCTTTATACCCGAAGACCAGCAGAGATGACGTCGGGTGAAGTGCGACATCAGCCGAAGCCGGACCCAGACTTTGGAATCCGGCCGACCGAAGGGCTGCCTGACGACAGGACAACCCATTTGTTATGACTGCAGATGCATCCTTGAAGGACATCTGTATATATGTATATATACACACACACACACACACACATATACACACACACACACACACATACATACACTCATATATATAGGTTATTGCTCACACATGAATAGGTATAGTTAGATGGTGTTGTTTGTGTTGTCCAAGATTAGTAAGTGGACGAAGCTTCAAAGGGTCAATTACAGTTGCATAGATGGTTGGTGAAGAGGTACGTTTTAAGTAGGCTTGTGAAGGAGAGTGTGGAGTTTTGTACTCTGAGGTCAAGGGGAAGGTTGTTCCATATTTTTGCTATTTCATGGGCAAATAGTGATTCCCCGGAGTTGTTTTCGCATGTGATGGTTTCTATTTGAATTGTAGAAGTTCAGCATGCCAGTCAGGTCGGGGGTTTTCTCAGGATAGTACAGAATTAGATGAGCTAGGCTGAGTTGATGGTACCTTAACAGGTTTGGAAATTCAAGCCAGTGCAAGGCTTGTAGGGAAAGGCAGTGGTGGGGTCGTGATTTGGCACTGGTAGTGAATCTAGCAATTTTGTTGTAACAGATGGAAAGTTTATTAAGGTCAGTTTTGTAAAGTATAGTTAGAATTGGGGATGCATAAAGGAGAGCAGATAGGAGGTGGGTTCTGGCTACTGCAATTCAAGATTCGGTGGTTAGATAACTTTTACAGCGACAAAGGGAACTTAGCTTTTTGTGGACTTTAGTGATGGTTGTTGATATGTGCTTTGTGAATACGAGTTGCTGGTCAATGGTAACTCCTAGGAGTTTAGCCTCAGTGACGGGGGTAATTTGGGTTTTGCTGGTGGAGAGTATAGAGAGGTAAGGTTGCTCATTTTAGTAGAGTGGAACAGCATTAGTTCTGTTTTCTTGGGATTTAGTATGAATTATGAGTTAACCCAGTTCTCTATTTCAGAGAAGGCTTCTTGGGCTTTTTGTTGTTGAAGTTGGATGTTGGGTGCAGAGCATGAGAGTTGTGTCATCAGCATACTGGACTATGTCGGCTTTAGAGGTAGCTGAGTGGAATTGGTTTGTGAAGATATTAAAAAGAAGGGGCCCTAGGATTGATCCTTGTGGCATGCCTGAGGAGTTTGGGAGTGGGGGAGATAGAGAGTTATGCCTTTTGACGGACTATTGTCAGTTATCTAAACATCTTTTAAGCCAGAGGAGGGTGGGGTTGTTAAGGTTGAGGTCAGAGAGACAAGACAGTAGTTTATTATGTGAGACTGTGTCGAATGCCTTGGATAAATCTAGGAAGATAGCCGAGATAAATTTACCTAGATTCCTGTGGGAGTTTATAGTACTGGTGAATTTGAGTAGGGCAGTGGTGGTGCTGTGGGATGGGCGAAAGCAGTGTTGGGTTGAGGAGTTGAGGAGAGAAGGTTGTTGGTGACGAGATAGGAGAGGAACTGGTGATGAATACATCTTTCTAGAATCAGAGAGGGGTGAGAGAATTGCAATTGGTCAATAGTTGTAAAGGTCTAGGGAGGGGCCACCTTTATGGAGTGGTATGATATATGAGGTTTTCCACAGGAGTGGAATGGTGTGTTCGGTGATGGATCTATTTATTAGAAGTGAAATGGGATAGGCTATAGCTGTGGATGCAATTTGGAGGTATTTGGCAGGAAGGTTATCGGCTGCAAGGGTGGTTGGTTTGAGTTTGGGTAAGAGTTTTTGGGTAGTAGAGGTAGGAACAGACTTAAGTGTGAAAGGTATGGTATTGATTTGGGCCTGAGGTGGTTGTGAGGTATTGGAGGAAGTAATGTTGTTTAAAGAGTATGAGTATTGAGGAGTTGAAATAGTTATTAAAGCTGGAGGCTATGTCCAGGTCTGTACCCATTATTTTGGGTACGGGAGTGGTGGTTTTTCTGGGCTGTAGGATGTTATTTATTGTTGTGCAGAATTTTTGTGGTTTGGTACTGTATATGTTTTGTTGAGTGATACAGTAATTTTGTTTATCAAGCTTAACCTGCTTTTTTGCTTTGTTTCAGAGCTCGTGAAAGGTTTGTCTAGCTGCGGGTGATCATAGGTTCATAGATTAGTACTAAGCTAACTGCCCTTGCGAGCCATTTTAAGCCTAGCCATTTATCCCTTGTGAGACTCAAACCATGCACCTTGTGCTTGCAAGGCAAACACCTTAACCATTAGGCCACCCTCCCAACAAGTGTGGTGCCAGGTTTTCCTGGCTTTATCCCTGGCTCTAAGTAGGTCTTTTGTGGTTTTCTGGAGCCATTCTGGAGCCAAGGTGTGGGGTTGCTACGTATCCTGACATTTGTTAAGGGGGTTAGTTGGTTGAGGATATTTAGGACTGTGGAGTTGAAGTAATCAACTGCTTTGTCTAATGAAAGGGTTTTGATGAGACACCAGTTGCAATGTTGCAAGGCTATCATGAAGTGGTCGTTAGGAAAATTTTTGTTAGAGCGGGTTTGCAGAAGGGAGGGAGAGTTAATTATTTTAAGTTTTTGCTTAAGGATTAAAGTGGGGCTGTGGTCGCTCAGAGAGTTTGGTAGGATGCCACACTGATGGGCAGTATTTGGTTGATTTGTGAGGATCCAATCAAACATAGATTCTCTTTTTGTGGCCTTATCAATGCGTGGGGGAGTGTCTATAAGTTGGGTGAAGTTATATAGGTTAATGTGATGGGTGGGTGTGGGAGAATGGATGGAGTTCCAGTCAATGTTTACAGCACTATAGTTTCTTGAGGAAAGGAGTATGAGGCCCAGTGAAGTATGGATTCTAGGGTGGTTAGGTTGTCACCTGGGGTATATAGATACCCAGTAGGTTTAGGTGCTTATGTTGGTTAAGGGAGAGCTTTGCAAATAGAGTCTCTGCATTGCTGAAGTTGGGGGAATCTTTTTGGAGGAGTTGGAGTTGTAGGTTGGTTCTGTGAAGTAGAGCTAAGCCTCCACCTTTAGCTTTTCGATGATGCCCGAGTGGGGGATTGTGTCAATGGCCAAATCAAGGTAAGCTGTATGTACTGACTTTCCCTCATCCAGGGTCTTGGTGAAAGTCCCAAAGAAGTCAACCATGTTCAGCAAGCAAGATCCGCCTCTGACGAATCCAAACTGAGTGGGGTCAAGTGCTTGGAGATTGCCTATGTCCATGTATATGAGATCCATAATAATAATACGCTCCATGGCTTTACAGATCAGACTTGTCAAGCTAATGGGGTTTAGTCACTTTAGTTTTATATACAGCTCAGGCTTACTGATTATCAATCAGAGAAGACATTGTGGACAATAACTAATAAAGAGCTGAAGAAGTGTATAGGGGAAGGGAAGAGGACAAGAGTTAAGTGGGATAATTTCAGCCTTCCAATAGAACAAGGTGGTTTAAAGGGATACTTCAGAGCTACTCAGTTAAACATCATATACATAACACAAGCAGAAGGCTATAATTCAAAGTGGAAAGGGATGATGATGATGAAGCAGGGAGGGTTGAAAAATAAGGAGATAGTGGGATTTTAGATGCAGATCCTTAAGGGGAATAATAAAACCATATCGAATATTACACTCAAAGTAGCAGAATGTATTCTAAGAACTAAGCTAACTTGAGAATGGAGGAAGAATATTTTACCAATAGAGATGACTGCAAGTAGGGGTACAGAAAACAGGCAAGAGAGGGCCAGAATTTACAGCAGAAAACACACAAAGGAACCAAGGTATTGGGAGCACATAACTCGAGAGGGAAAGTGGGATGAGGCCATGATGTTTGGACTGCAGGCTAGAGACTACCTCTCCTACCATGGATTGATTTCAGAGTATAAGCAAAGAGAAAGAAATAGGGAAATCCCAAGGGAAAGACCTGCTCTGGTAGGGTTTAGTTGAATCTAGAACAGAAGCTACTATTAAAAGGGATAATTAGTAGGACATACACAATATTGTATGATAACTATAAGAAGCAACTAGATGAGCTTAGACAAGACTGGAAGAGATGCTGGAAAAGCAATGTACAAGGTTTAGGATTTTTGCTTAGAAGTGTTTGCATAAGTAGTTTTATACACCAAGCAGACTTCAAAGAATTTTCCTCAGGTAGACAGTACATGTTGGATGTGTTATGGGGAAGGAAGAGGTAAATGGGAACATGTGTTTTGGCAGTGTGATGAGTTGGTAGATTTTAAAAATTTCCTACAAAGTACTCTTGTCAGAAATATTGGGTGAGCAAATGACTATAACAGAGGAAATTATTCTTTTGAACTGGGACACGATATGAACTGTCTAGACATAGTAAGGCCTTATTAAGTTCAATTCTGCTTTCTGCCAGAAAACTAATTACTAGAAAATGAAAATCAGACTGTAAAACAACTGTATTTGAAGTACTGAATATTGTAAAAGAGACAAAATAATTGAAAGATGGATCTTTGAAGAGGGAAGGAGCAAATTACTTACAAATGGAAATTGTGGGACCAATACATGCAGAACAACATTCAGGAGGAAAAGTGGGGCTTAAGGGAAGGCAGGAATTAAGCAATATGATGTTGGACTGTTGGTAGTTATAAAGAAAGAAAATGTGTGATGTATGTTGTTGTTGTTGTTTGTCTTTCGGCTTTTCTCGGTTAGGGGCCACCACAGCGGAACTCCGGTCCGCTAATGATTGGCAGTTGATTTTTATGGTGTCGAGTTGCCAGCCCGACGCCCAACTTTCAACGAAGGCACGCCATTCAACGCATGTCTTTCGAATAATGCATATAAATGAAAAACATGTATGTTGTTGCTGTTTGTCTTTCGGCTTTTCCCGGTTAGGGGCCGCCACAGCGGAACTCCGGTCCACTAATGATTGGCAGTTGGTTTTTATGGTGTCGAGTTGCCAGCCCAACGCCCAACCTTCAAAGAAGGCACGCCATTCAACGCATGTCTTTTGAATAATGCATATAAATGAAAAACATGTTAATATGGTTTGTTTTCTTTTCTATTAATGCATGTTTGCCTATGTCTTATGTGATAATTTAATAAAGTGTTTTAAAAAAAGTGAACCTGTCCCTTGACCAAGATTGAAATAAAGCTCAGAAAAACATAGCATCTATACAGGGCAAAACAAAACTTACAATTCTTTAGGCTCCCAAGAAATCTAGCAAAATCTCAAATAAAAAAAAAAAAAAAAAAACTTCCAAAAACAGATATCAAATCAACCCCAAACTTTTTTGGAAAAATATAAACAATCTCCTTCATTCAGGAAGACCCACTAAACCAAACAATTTCTTAATGGCCCACTACTAAGCACTGCATCATAACTCAGTGCTCACTTCATAAATGCTGTCACTTTTCTAAAACACCCCACAACCTATACTTCATAAAATATAACCTCAGAAATCAAAAACAGAATAGTTGTGTAAAATCTTACCATAATCATAGATGTCCTTTTCTTCCATGTTGCAGTATTCTTACTGTGGGATTCTCCACCTCAGGCAACCTGAAAGTCAGCTCCTATAAAAAAGCTTAAGCCTGGTTGCTGTTGGTGTGTGGAAAATCACACATAGGACCATAAACCAAGGACCTTAAAAGTGACAAATGCATGCACAGACCACAGAACTGACTGCCCAATCAGACAGCAGCTTAGGTGATTTCAAATGATGTCCTCCAGAGCAGTGAAATGCCCTTGACTGCCCAGTCTGACCATAATGCAAGTAGATGCTTCATGATGGCCCACAGACTGGTAGAGAGAAACATAGGGGGTCAGGAGGGAGGGAAGGAATACTGCAACATGAAAGAGAAGGACATTTACGGTTATGGTAAGACTTTACACAACTATTCTATGTCCTTCTATTCCCATGTTGCAGTATTCTTACTGTGGGAGAGTACCACAGCTTAGGAAGAAGGAAGGGTGGAGGTAGAGGTTGCAGATTCCAGAATTCCCTGCAGGACTGCTCTTGCAAAACCTGATCTGGCTCTGGAGATATGGTCCAATTTGCAGTTTGGTAAAAGTACGTATGGTAGACCAGGTGGCTGCCTCCTGGATGGAAGCTGTGTCTAGGCCCTTGAAGAAGGCTTTGGAGGAGGCTACTGCTCTGGTAGAATGTGCTCTGACTCTATGAAGCAAGTCTTTGGAGTAGCAGAAGCAGACAGTTTTCCTGATCAAACCAGAGACGGTTTGTCTGGAGACTGCCTTGCCCAGGGTTCTGGGATGAAAGGATGCAAAAAGTTGATTAGATTTCCTAATGGTCTTAGTTTTGTCCAAGTAAAACTTTAACTGCTTGTGAATATCCAGGGAATGTGGTATTCTCTCACTGTCATTGGTAGGGGAGGGGAAGAAAGTGGGTAGGTGAATGGAATGATTTAATGATAGCTCGTTGAAGACTTTGGGCACAGGGTTACCCTGTCTTTGTGGAAGATGGTGTAGGAAGGGCATGCCATGAGTACCTGTAACTTTGATAACCTTCTAGCTGAGGTGAGGGCTACCAGCAAGACTATTTTCCATGTGTACATCTGTAGGGATGCCGAACCGGCTGGCTCAAATGGAGCCAGTGTGAGTTTTTCCAGAACATAATTAGGTCCCAAGGCAGTGGGATAGGCTTCCTCGGTGGTCTAATGTGCAAGACCCCTTTCAAGAACAATTTAACATCTAACCTGGAGAGTAGAGGAGGGTCCAAGGACAAGCAGACAGAAACAGCAGATAGGTGCACTTTCACTGAAGAGTATGAAAGGCCTGCCATGATGAGCTCACACACAAACTAAGACTAGGGGAACACCCATCTGAAAGGGGTCCCTATGTCTTTGGAGACACCATTTGGAGAATCTTTCCCATTTTTAAATGTAGGCTCTCCTTGTGTTAGGTTTCCTGACCTCAGGACAAAAAGCACGTCCTCTGAGTAGCGGTGTCTGAAGGGTATTAAAAGTTCATCACCCAGAGTGTTAGGCACAGCATCTCCAGGTGTGGATATATGGGAGTTCCCTTCTGTTGTGTGAGTAGGTCCACCTTGTGGGGTAATTTATGGTGATTGCCCTTGACAAGGGATAGTAGAAGAGGGAACCAATGCTGCCTTGGTCAAAAGAGGGTCACCAGCAAGATTTTTGGCATGTCCCTCCTGATTTTCAGGAGGACCTTTTGAATGAGAGGAATGGCATAGAGAAACCATCCATTCCATGAGATGGTGAAGGCATCCACTCTCCAGCCTAGTGGGGAGTGGTCCTTAGTACAAAATTTGTTCTGGGAGGATTCAAATAAATCTATTTGAGGTGTGCACCACCTGTGGACAATGTCTAGAAATACTATTCTGTGTAACATCCACTCATGATACAGAGAGAAAGATCTGCTGAGTGCATCCGCTTGGTGGTTGTCCTGGAGTGGGATGTACATTGCCTGCAGAGATAAGTTGTTTCGTGAGGCTAATTCCCAAATCTGCATTGCCAGCCTGCAGAGGAGGTAGGACCTGCCCCCCCCCCATTTGTTGATGTACCACATGACAGTGGTTTTGTCTATGAAGATTTGCAGGAGACCTGGCTGTAGGAGGGGGGAGAAAGGCTTTCAGGGCTAAATTAACTGCAGTCATCTCCCTTATGTTGATGTGTTTTCTCAGGAGCGGTGCCTGTCAGCATTCTTGTACTTTGAGGCACTTCATGGTAGCCCCCCCGGCCAGATCTGAGGCATCTGTGTGCATATGTTGAGCTGGTGAGGAGGGTATGAGGAGTAGTCCTGGGTTCATTGTACCTCTTGGATCCACCATTTTAACTCTGTTTTTAGGCAGGATAGGAAGGGTATCTAGAAGTCTAGAGGGTGGCTGTGTTGGGACCACACATTCTTTAGATACCACTGTACCTTCCTCGTGTGCATCCTGGCTAGTGGTAGCATAGGTATAGTGGTTGCCATAAGGCCCAGAAGTCGCATGAATTGTCTGACTGACAGTTGGTGGGCCTGGAGAAGGTCCTGGAAGTGGTTGATTAGGGAATCCACTTTGTCCTGAGGAAGGAAGGCCTTCATCAGGTCTGTCTGAATCCTGCATATGAAAAAGATTTTGTCCTGCTCTGGTGAAAGGGATGACTTAGCGAGGTTGAGTGTGAACCCCAACCCTTGTAGCAGAGACATGGAGAACTGCAAATGGTTTTGGAGGGTGTTTTCCTTTTCTGTAAGAATAAGAATATCGTTCAGGTAGGGGTAGATTTGAATGCACTTGGTCCTGCAGTAGGCTATGGCGGGAGCTAGGCATTTGGTGAAGACCCTGGGTGCAGTGGATACACCAAAGGGCAAAGCAGTAATTTGAAAGTGAGAACAGGGCCCAGCAAAACGCAAGTATTTTCGGTGGGCGAGATGAATGGGGATGTGGAGGTACGCCTCCTTCAGGTCCAGAGTAGCCATGAACACTCTGGGTGGCAGTAGTGGAAGTAGGGTTTGCAGGGATAGCATTCTGAAGGAAGGGATGTTTAGAAAGCGGTTTAGGAAAGATAAATCCAGGATTGGCCTCCATGGTCCATCCTTTTTTGGTATTAGGAATAACCTTGAGTAGAAACCTTTTCCTTCCTGGCCTGATGGGACAGATTCTATGGTTCCCTGAGCCAATAGGTCCTGGATAATGTGAGGAATTTGTTGAAGTTGGTTCTTGAGTGGGAATGGAATGCCCTGTGGTGTGGACCTTTCCTGCCAGGACAGGAAATATCCATTTTCTACTATAGCCAGAACCCAGCAGTCTGAAGTGATAATTTTCCAAAGGGGCAGACAGTGGGAGAGAGGATGAAAGGGGGAGGTGGGCAAGGCAGTCATGCATTATTGGTATTGTTTCTGTCCTGGGTGGGGGGCAGTGGAGGGGGTCCTTCTGACATAGGTGGTCTTAGCCGGGTAGTTTCTGTAGAATTTTGGTATCTGGACATACCAAAAGGTGTTTAATATCTTGGAGTTCCTTGCTCTTCTCCTGAAGATTCTTAAACAGTTCTGCAGACTCGTTTACTAAACAGGAGGATGTGATCTAGTGGGGCATCTACAATTTTGGATTTGAAGTCTTCAGGCAATGGTTGGAGCCTAAGCCATGAATATCTGTGATGCTCAGATGCAGATGAGGCAGATCTAGCATAGGCCTCTGCTGCATCATAACTGCATCCAATCTAGTGCCTGCCTACCTGGGATGGCAGGGTCAAGTTTTGATGCTACTTCTGTCTTTTTGGGAGAGTCAGGCAAGCAAGACAGTACAGAAAAAGCTTGGGATACCAAAGCCAAGGAATACTTAACCATATGGTTTGGTAATTAATGGCCCTAAAGGGTAGGGTGGAAGAAGTATAAACCTTCTTGCCCAGTCTGTCCATAATCTTCCTATACTTGTCAGTAGGTGGAAGTGACAAGGATATGATCGGCCTAGACTGTTTGTTTGGCTCTACAGCTATCACAGCAGGGTCCGCCAAGGGGGGGAGTTTCACTAGAAATTTGTGGTCATCAGGCACATTGTAGAAATTATCAGGTCTCTTTGGAGTAGGTGACTGAGAATCAGTTTTTTTTATGCTGATGCAAATGCATCCAGGCATGCGGGGATCACTGGAGGATGGGTGACAGGGAGGGAGATTTAATCTGCAACAGCTCAAAATATCTTTTTTGAGTTTCTGTCATTTGGGAAGTATCCCATTTAAAATATTTTTTCATTTTAGTAATGGTCTCTCAAATGTAATGTCTGGAGGGGAGTTTCCCTCTATGGATTCCTCATCTGGGGAATAGTATTTCAGGGATGAGGTTATTTGGGATGAGTAAGTGATAGACTGATCTGAGGAAAAGGCCTCTTCCTCTTCCTGAGAAATGGAAGGGAGGATTGAGATTGCTGAGGCAGGTCTTGCAGCTAAGCACTGGAATAGTGGGAGGTGAGGAGGCTGGGGGGGGCCTAAGGGCCATGAAGGCCTGCATCAAGGACTGTGTAAAAGATTGCCAGTCAGATTGTCCCCTCAGGAGAGGCAGATACATGTTTGGTCTTTTTTCTTTTTAAAAGGGTAGTTGTGGGAGAGAGAGAAAGCCTATTATCCGGGGCCTGACTTAAAGCAGAAGACTCTCATTCCTGTATCCCAGACAGACATCCGGTGGAGCCTGGTTCCCCCTCTACTTCAGTAGTAACCGATGTCTGAGCAACCTCCGCAGACGTGCCTGGCCATCACTTCAGAAGTGGCTTCCTCGAGAGGAGATGCCGAAGTAGATGGCTCTAGCGGACGTCCCTCAACACCTACATCGGCGGTTGGTGTGGCATCCGATGACGGAGGGGCAGAGGTAGTAGGCCATGAAAGCTTGGCCTTTTTTCTTGGTGGTTTCACCTAGGTGGCTGACTCTGGGTCCATCCTTAATGCTACCTTTTTAAGCGTCTGATTTTCCAAATATAAACTGAGGGCAGCCAGAAGGCTTCTAAGCATTTTGGGGGCGAAGGATTGGTAGATGGTGTAGGAGATATGGTCGTGTCCCTGGCCTAAATAGAATACGCAACGGTTATGCGGAATTTGACATCCACTTCGGCATTTACCCATCTTAGTGGACATTGGCTAAGAACAAACAAGCAAACCAAGCTCAAGCAATAAATAAAATTTTAGAATTCCTCAACAGGGTACTTAGTTTTAGATGTCTTGAAGGTAAAGGAGCGATGCGATCGATCTGACGTTCGACTGCAGCAGAAAAGTTCAGAGGTCTGTGCGTGCAGACGTCTCATTTAAGGTCCCTGGTTTATGGCCCTGCTTGTGACATCCCACACACCAACAGCAACCAGGCTTAAACTTTTGTATAGGAGCTGACATTCAGATCGCCTGAGGTGGAGAATTCCACAATAAGAATACTGCAACATGGGAACAGAAGGACATCATAATTTTCCCCTAAACAGTGTTAAAATTTCTGGAATAAATTAAACCCACATCACTCAGAATAGACAATCCACAAACAGAATATCTAAAGACAGCAGTTGATTTACAAGCATATCAAGCAGCCATACTTATTAACAAATCTATCCAAGAATCACATGTATGCACCATTTGGAAAAAATCCCTAATTCCTCTATAAGGAAGGACACTCAGATGAACTTTCACTTTCTACCAGCCAATTGCCATTCTTCCCATACTGTTAAAGATTCACAAAACTGCATTTATAACCAGCTATTCCAATATCTCTCAGACTCAGATCTCATATCCAGCACTCAACACAGCCTCAGACCACATCATAACATAAGCACAAATCTACTCAGCTTCCCAAATAATATGAATGTCACTACAAATGCCGGTAAACTGATTTCAGATACCGTCATAAATCTATCCAAAACTTTGAATACCATATCTTAACGACTGTGCCTAAGCAAACTGTCTAACTTAGAAATCCTCTTACACTTTTGTCACTATCTTCCTTCATAGAGCAGAACTTGTACTCACTACATCTGACCTCAATATTGCAGGAGCTCTGCCACAAGGTCCTACACCTACAAGTTTACTGAGAATTCTGTCATCTTTAATAGCCTGTGGTAACTACATCTTACCTCAATACTGCAGGAGTTCTGCCACAAGGCCCTACATCTACACTTACAAGTTTAGTGAGAATTTTGTCTGTGTTTAATGTAAGCATATGTGTCATGATGAAACTTTCTGCATATTAATTTTAACTGGTTAAATACATGCCTGTTCCATGACTGAAAGTCTTCATGAAATAGTCTGTGCACTTTAAGGACCTCTCACTAAGTTGGCCACTGTCCCCTTTTGCTTGACTGGTAGACTATACTACATATGCTACTTATTTAGTCTCAGGAAATGACAGAAAACCTGTTTTACTTTCATCTCTTTGTTAGCTGCTTTATTCTGGCTATAAACCTCATTTCTCTCAGTTGTAAATTGACCTGAGGGTGGGAAACTAAGCTTGTGGATGTCATAATAAATAAACTAATATTGAAAATATGTTAATACCATTTATACGTACTCTCAAATAATTGGACTTCCTCTACAGAACAAAGGGGTCCAAATGGACAGATGACAAAATGAGCAAGCAAAAGAGGTAGTACTGCTAGAACTGAATTCATCCTCAAGTCTTGATGAGTACCTTCATGAGGTGGAACTTGTTTTTACAAAATCTCATTAAGGCAACACAATAACATATACAGTCTAATTTATGGACAGAAATAGGTTAAAAAACTAAAACAAAACAGCTGGGTTCACAAGATCCAAGATAAAAAAGTGCCCAATCCTAGTATATGCACTAGTGCCCGAACTGGAAAAAAATGACAACACAGAATCCTCAAGAGACAGAATCATTTCTACAATGGGTTAGGCCAGGCTCAGGGGGAGGATGGCTGCCCACTGTAGAAGGAAGTAGTAGTCCACAAAAACTGATAGGCCAAAATAGAGCCATAAAGACGAAACAGTGCACTATTTAGCATAAGAAAGAAATTATGTATTATTATTATTATGCAAGAAGCCCAGAATCTCCTGACTGAAGATATTCAAAAAGATTGAGAGAGAAATTAGATGAAAGAAAAATACTTGCACAAGAAAAATGGTGAAAAGCTTCAAATGTAAATTTGTGTTCATTGATACAATAGATTCATGAAAACACTACATAGACAAAGAAACTTTGGATTATTTGGAAAAAAGAAGCAACTGAGGAACCGTGAAAATTAAAACCTAGAAATTTTTTGAGGTATAAGAAAAAACAAGGACAATGGGAAAGAGAGAGCTGATATGGTACAATAATTATGCAAAGGAGAAACCAAATCTAATCAAGTTAAAAAACACCTTCAAAGGCATCTGAAAAGAAATACAGGCAAAGTCACCCAGATAATACCCTAGTACTGCCCCTGGATGCTGTCCGCTCCTGGCCCAGCGTCTTTTCCCTCTGTACCCTGATCTTCACTGTGCTGTTCCAGCCTATAATTTCTGAGAACCTACCTACCTGCCGACAAAGGACCCTTGGTTTCATCTCTCTGCCTCTACTCCCTGCTCCCTCTCTCAAGGAAATAAGAAATACCCTGATCTTCACTGTGCTGTTCCAGTCTATAATTTCTGAGAACCTACCTAGCTGCCGACAAAGGACCCGTGGTTTCATCTCTCTGCCTCTACTCCCTGCTCCCTCTCTCAAGGAAATAAGAAATACCCTGATCTTCACTGTGCTGTTCCAGCCTATAATTTCTGAGAACCTACCTAGCTGCCGACAAAGGACCCATGGTTTCATCTCTCTGCCTCTACTCCCTGCTCCCTCTCTCAAGGAAATAAGAAATACCCTGATCTTCATGGTGCTGTTCCAGCCTATAATTTCTGAGAACCTACCTAGCTGCCGACAAAGGACCCGTAGTTTCATCTCTCTGCCTCTACTCTCTGCTCCCTCTCTCAAGGAAATAAGAAATACCCTGATCTTCACGGTGCTGTTCCAATCTATAATTTCTGAGAACCTATCTAGCTGCCGACAAAGGACCCGTGGTTTCATCTCTCTGCCTCTACTCCCTGCTCCCTCTCTCAAGGAAATAAGAAATACCCTGATCTTCACTGTGCTGTTCCAGCCTATAATTTCTGAGAACCTACCTAGCTGCTGACAAAGGACCCGTGGTTTCATCTCTCTGCCTCTACTCTCTGCTCCCTCTCTCAAAAAAATAAGAAATAGCCTGATCTTCACCGTGCTGTTCCAGCCTATAATTTCTGAGAACCTATCTAGCTGCCGACAAAGGACCCGTGGTTTTATCTCTCTGCCTCTACTCCCTGCTCCCTCACTCAAGGAAATAAGAAATACCCTGATCTTCACTGTGCTGTTCCAGCCTAGAATTTCTGAGAACCTACCTAGCTGCCGACAAAGGACCCATGGTTTCATCTCTCTGCCTCTACTCCCTCTCTCAAGGAAATAAGAAATACCCTGATCTTCATTGTGCTGTTCCAGCCTATAATTTCTGAGAACCTACCTAGCTGCCGACAAAGGACCCATGGTTTCATCTCTCTGCCTCTACTCCCTGCTCCCTCTCTCAAAGAAATAAGAAAGTATGTTTCTATGTCCTGCCTGCAAAGCATACTACCGTCCACTGTTGCTTCAGGGGTTCTAAAGCACGCTCTGAGACCGGTCAACCAGCAGCCTCTTAACCCCCAACTAGCTACCTTGTTAACCATACTCATACACCACCTCTTAGTACCCCTCTTACTAACTTTCCCCATTCCCTAATCTGCAATAGCCTACCCCCCTTACAGTAACTGCTTGTAATACTAGCTTTGCCCAGTAGGTGGCACCTCTATCCCATCCAATATTTTTCCTGCTTTTCCTTTTGTTATTCTGCTTTATTATTCTATACTTCTATGACCTTAAACTACTCTGAACTTCACACTTTACCCTCTATTCTAACTTGCTACACTTCTCCTGTTTTTCTAACAGACTCCTAACTTTTCTCTGCTCCTTCTCACCTTAGACATACTTAACTTACCTTCAGTATTCAGCTCTGCTGATTGTTTCTCCTCTAGCTGCTCCACTGTCTGTTTCTACCCGCTCTGTTCGCCTTGCGGGCTCACTCCGCTCACCTACCCTACCCCCAAATCCCACCCACACCCAGTGGTCTTACACTTATAGTTCACTAACCACTCCCCCTTTCTATCTCATCCTATCACATACCTCATCATCACAAGGCCACTCCTGTAGCTCTCGCTCCTTAGTACTACTAAACTCTCTTTTGAACCACTCCCTCTCCTTTCCAACCATACACTACACTACTTTACTTTCCAATTCTACCTCTTATCTAAACCCCCTCTAATTTCTTACCAGCTTAACTTATAACCTGCTCAATCTCTTCACTCTCTTCTCCTTTCTACATCACCTACTAACACAAACTACTCCCTACTTAAATCTACTTTTACCATGGTCCCAACAAATAAAACTATTTTTACCAACTTACTACTCTTAACTACCACACTAGCCTGTCTTACCATACCTTACTCACTTACCTCCTTTGAATTTCTTTCTCTATCTGAACAAAACCATTACAGCCAACAAACTTTATCATCTTCATTCATCTTCTCCCTTAACCACAGTAACATAACCTGTTTCTCTAACTATATACTACCAAAATTCCACAGAGCAACCCACATTACTTACTTCTCTACCAAAAAGACTTTTATAAACTTCTCAAATCTCTACAATACCCCCTGCAACACCCCCTCCTAGACAGTGACATTCATCCAAACCCTGGCCCCTATACTGACTCTACCACTAACCCCACCAATTTAACAGTACCTATAGTTTCTACAATTACTAAACCATCTAACTCCCTTCTGATAGCTCACCTTAACATTAGAAGTATTAACAATAAAATTTTCCACCTGCATGCACTCCTTGATGTACACTCATTTGACATTCTATGTCTTACAGAAACTTGGCTAAAACCATCTACTCTAGACCAGGAAATTAGCCCTCCTGGCTATAACATCCTCAGAAATTACCGTAACATCAAAAAAGGTGGAGGTATAGCCATTCTCTATAAATCTAACCTCCAAATTTCCCCAATTGATGTGCTTCCATCATTAGACACCAAATCTGAAATCCTAACTATCAAACTCCAAATCAGTAACTCAAAATCTATCTATCTAATTTGCATGTATCTACCTCCAGGTAATAATACCTATTCTCTTGAGAACCTGCTCAGTCACCTCTCTACCCAACTACCCCAGGAGGCCATTGTACTTGGTGACGTTAACATATACTGGTCCACTTGCAGTTCTCTAAACCCTACCAACCACATAAACCTCTTTGGATTCTCACAATTAATAACAACTCCTACGAGAATCCATAAACCTAGCAACAAGGAAAGTACTCTGGACTGGATCCTTATTAATAGCCACCCTGAATCTTATACTCCAGGAACCCTTCCCAACGATATCAGCGACCATATGCTTACCTACATTATTAGACAAAAAGTCCATATTCCAACTACCTCATAATCTCAAAACCTCCCGCTTAAAAAAATTCTTTAATCCAGACACCTTTTAACCGAATTGCAAGCATGTGACTGGTCACCACTAACCTATCTAGAACTAGACGAAGCTGTTAGCTACTTTAATACTAACTTTCTTCAAATCCTAGACTGCCATGCACCTTATCGCTCCACTAGAATAAAAACCAAATCTGCCCCTTGGCTCACAAAACAAACTAGGCAAAAGATGCTCCTCAGAAATAAAATCTGGGATAAATGGAGATTTACCAAATGTCCAACAACCCACCTCCAATTTAAACAGCTAAGAAGTGCCACCAAGAAGGATATTCTTAGAGACAAAAAATATTTCTACCTTCACCTCCAACAAACCAACCAACAAACTCCACAAAAATTCTGGTCTGGGATAAACAAACTTCTTCAGCCAGGTCACACTACTACTCCAGACCCAACCGGTTTCAACAATAACAACTCCAACCAGATCCCTGATGCCTTTAATAACTACTTTACAGAAGCCATTCAAACCCTGGCCAATTCTTTACCACCCCTCACTGCTTCCCAACCAAATATCTGCAATACTTCATTGCCTACCTTTCAAATACAACCTGTATCTACATCTCTCATCTGTAAGCTACTTCAAAAGCTACTTCGCTCATCTGTAAGCTACTCTTTTCCTTATTTATTAACAACTTACACATGAACATACCTCAAGCCACCTGCATTCAATATGCAGACGACTCCACCTTAATCTGTACAGCCAAGAATATAGCCTCTCTCCACTCCCTCACCCAAACTGTTTTTCAGAATGTTGAAAACTGGTTTATGCAACACTGCCTCCTCCTAAATCCCAAAAAAACAAAACTACTGCTTTTTACTCCTACTCATAAATCACCTATTCCTTTCTTCTCTATAACCTCTAACAATGGTACCAACATTACCCCAGAGACTACAACCTGCCTACTAGGTGTAACTATTGATAATAGTCTCAACTATGATGAACACATAAACTCAACTATAAAGTCCGTTAACAAAAAACGTGGCACCCTCTATAGAATCAAACCCTTCCTTACCCCTTCTGCAAGGAAAACGATTGCCCAGACCCACCTCATTTCCACCCTTTTCTATTCCTCTGTTATATATACTAACCTGTCCAAAAACAACCTCTCTAAACTCTCCACCTGTTATAATACCGTAGCTAGATTCATCACAAGTTCCCCCTTTAAAACTCACCACTGCCTTAACCTCAAACAACTTGGATGGCTAGAATTGCAAAACCATATAGTCTGTCAACAATTACTTATTACGCAAAAGATCCTATACCACCCTAACAACACCCCTATCCTCACTAATCTAATTACACCATATACAAATCTAGCTACACTACGCTCTGCTAACAAGCTTCTAGTTTCTTCAAATAAAGCTAACAACAAAGCCGGGGAATCACTTTTCTCAAACACTGCAGGAAAATTCTGGAATCAGCTTCCTTCTGAATTATCTACACTTGCTTCTACTTCTCTTTTTAAAAACATCTTAAAGAAATTCTGAAAGCTCATTGGCTTTGTCCATGCACTAACCCAGACTGATATCTTTTTTCACTTTCTATTCCTACCCCTATCCCTACTCCTGTAACCTTTGCCTCCAAATCTACTTACTACTCTTACTCTGGAATATGAGAATAATATATATGTTATTTTCCCTTAACTAAGACTTGCTCATACCTTCTACTGTGTTTTGTAGAATTGTTTAGTATAATTTTTACTAAAATTGTTTAGTTTACAAATTTATTATTATAACTGTTCTCTAGACCAATGCTACCTCTGTATTGTGATTCTTTATGTTTCTATGCATTGTTAACTTTGTCATTATTCTTGTTTGGAGCTTTTCTCCCCGGGCCTCTACTGAAAATGGACATATATCCAGCTAGACTAGCCCGGTCAACAAATGTAAAATAAATAAATAAATATGGAAAATTTCACAATATAAAAATAAGACTGCAAAGGGGGAACACAGAACAGAAGAGTAGTAAAGAAGTAGTCGAACAAACAGAAGCTGAAGTTATGGAATACCTGTGGAATGAAGGTTTCAGTCTAGAAAGACTTAACAGATTATTTCACATCATGATGAAGGGATGAGTCCCCAAAGTAAGCAGAAACAGGTGGAGTGGAAGACATCTACTGAAGAAACATGAACCTGGGAAAGGAATAGAGATTTAATATGGTGCAATATTTATGCAAAGGAGAAAGCAAAACTTATCAATAACAAAAAACAGCACCAAAGTTATTTTAAGAGAAATATAGGTGAAGGCATCCGGATATGGAAAATTTTACAATACAAAAAAAGAAAACAAAGGGGAACGTGGAAAAGAGGATTACTGAATGAGAAGTTAAAGAAATAGAAAATGAAATTACGATTACCTGCACAGTGAAGGATTTAGTGTAGAAAATCTATTTACCTGCACAGTGAAGGATTTAGTGTAGAAAATCTATCTCACTTAACGTCACATCATGATGGAACAATGAGCCCCCAAACTAAGGAGAAACAGGTGGACCAGAAAGCATCTGACTGCTTGCCACATGAAGATACACTAGAGCCTTCAGTAGGAAACCAGTACAAAAGTTGAGGTGGAGTTACACAGCAAGGGAAGGGGCATGAATGCTGTGGAGTGATAAGCCAGTGATTTCCCATATGAAAGAGCAATGAATGACACAGCATGCAGCTGAAGAGAATATGTCACAGGAAGATGTTTTGGAACTTTCTGCAGAATGCCCGCAGGAAAGAGAACAAAGAATGTGCCCTCAGTTTAGAAGAAAATGATCTAAGGGAAGAGTTGCTTGATTTAACAGAGATGGATAGACATATTAAGATCAATGAAATAAACAGATTACAGAAAGTCAATAACACTCAAAATGACAGAAGTCTGATAAAACCAATGAATGCTGTAATCAAGACTATTAACAGAAATCCATGTTATATAACAGATGTTACTGCGCAGCTAAACTAATAACAGACAAAGTCTTACCACAAAAACAGAGGGCAATAAGGGAAAGTAAGGGAAGAAATCAAATGCCATCACGGAATTATCAAACAGAGAAAACTATAAAGCAATTAAGGCAAGAAATGTCACTAGGCCGCGGTGGTGCAGCGCTTAGCATTGTCGCCTCACAGCAAGAGGTTCTCCGGTTTGATTCTCGGCTGGAGTGCCTTCTGTGTGGAGTCTGCATTTCCTCCCCGTGGTCGAGTGATGCTTAAAGACATGCAGGTAGGTGCGTGCGTAAATGGATGTGCCTTCATTGAAGGTTGGGCTGGCACCTCAGCACCGTAAAATTCACTGCCAATCATTAGAGGACTGGAGTTCCACTGTGGCGACCCCTAACTGGGAAAAGCCAAAAGACAGGTTTAGAAGAGTATAGAAGATTAAATTTAATACTCAAAATAGCCCTGATGTCTAGAAACAAAGTTAAACACACCAGATCTATTGTATATTACTACAAATAATAAATTAGAGATATTATCACAGGCAGAAAAACATAGAAGATATGTAGATAAATATAAAGGAAAAGTACAAATAAGCAATTCATTGATGAGACAAAAAATTACAGAATTGGGAAACAAAGCAAAAGGAATAGAAAAACCACCAAAAAAAGAAGAAATCATTTTGGAGCTATATCTGTGACGCCTGTGCACTGGCCCATAATCAAGGAGCTTCAAACCTCACCACTAACACCAGTGAGGGGCATCACATTGGGAAAGATAACAAATACACACACAGTAAAGTACAATTTCTCTTAAGAGCACACAGAGATCACAGTCAGTCTGGGGCTGGTTTCTCCCTTTCTCTCCAGATCCCCAATAAGACTGCCCACTGGCACAGCTATAGAGTGGAGTCTTTAGCCAGAGTTCCAAGCCAAGTCCTCCCAGCACTCCCTCTGTCTAACCAGTAGCTGACACACACACACACACACACTTTGAAATATGATTTATATACAACCACACAGACACTCCTAGGAAAGGCTGGCACAGGTTCACTAACTGTGCCCCTTCTGTCCAGGCTATAAGGTAGTAATCCACTGCCACCAGAACCCATATTTATCAGCTACCAATAAGGCCCTTCCCAAAGGGTGTCCAATTATTACTGTGCAATATTATTATCCAATTAGTAAGTGTGACGAGCAGTAAGGCTTATTTGGAGTGGCTTTGTACAGTATCACTACATACATGCAATATACTCTAGAGCTTAAATTATCTCTACATAAAACAGCCACAGTTGAAAGGTTCAAAAATATTTAATAATAAAAACACAAGACAAATCTTCTCACTTCAGCACACTGCTAGTCAAGAGTTCAGAAATCAGAGGAAAATGTTTAAAATAATACTGTAGAATAGTCTGACATAAATATAGAAAACAGCTAGTCTAAACTTAATATTTTCTATCTATTTCTTAAGAGAAACACTAAAGTCTAAGATCCTACTTACATACAGACAGAGCAAAGCAAGTGTTGGTGAGTGGTCAGTTCTGAAGACAAATGCAAAATGCTCCTGATTCTCTCTCTCTCTCTCTGAAAAAGTCTTAAAATAATGCATCACTGCTGACTCATTTTTAGATTACATCATTCTTCTCTGGTTCCCAGGCTAACAGAAACTCAAGAGTTTTAACATTTCTTTGATCTTGCACCTGGCCAAGAAATTACAGCAATAAAAGACATTACATATGTAAAATCTAGTAATTAACTCTGGTCTCAAAACAATAGAAGAATTCCTCAGTCCAGACATTATCTCTCCGAGCCTTGAGCTCAAACAGTCATACAATGGTTGACTTATCAGCTTTCTTCCAGCAGAGTACACTGTGGTTACATTTTTGAAGTTCAACATTTAAACACTGTTTTTTTTACATTTTAAGAGGACAAGCCTGTGGATTATATTCATGGTTACAATGACACATAATTATCTACAAACTTCTATCTAGCTAGGCTGGCAGCCTTCACATATCTTCACAATATCTATGAAGACTCTGTGGAACATAAAGATGCTGAATGGACAAAAGTAGTGAAAAAACAGTAAGAAGTTCAAATGTACAGGATATGAAATGGGATGAAGTAATGCCCAAAGAAATTGAAACAAAATTAGGAAAAGCGCCTAACTGTTAAACCCCTGGCCCAGATGCAGTACCTAACTTCTGTTTAAAAGTATTGACATCTTTACAAGAACATTTAGCCCTGAGAAAGAACTACTTGTGTGCTAACCGTGAACAAACACCAACCTGGTTGACAACAGGAAAAATGATGCTGCTCCTTAACTGTGAACCTGCAAGCTATCCTAAAAACAAAAGACCAACAGCTTGCTTTTCAGCAATGTATAATCTATATACTGGAATTGATACAGACAGTGTCATTTAGAAGAAAACGCAATCATGGTAATAGTGCAAAAGGGTAACAAAAGAAAGTTATATGGAACAAAGGATCAATTACTGTTAAATAAAATCATAATGCAGCAATGTAAAAAGGGGAAGAAGCCAAGTGTGGCATGGATAGATTACAAAAAAGCATCCGACAGCATCCCACATTCATGGATAAAGGAGTACTTACAAACATATACAGTAAGATCCATCCTACATTGACCAATTACATTACAGTGACCAAGAAACAGTGGCAAATCATTTTGCCGTTAAGCCATGAAAAAGGACAAGTTATTATCCCAGGGTTAAAAATTAAAACTGGGATATTCCAGGGTGATTCTTTGTCATCACTGCTCTTTTGTCTTGCTCTCAAACAATTAAGCTGTCTAATTAACAGATTAGGTCATTACAACTTGGCTCCCAGAAAACAAAGTGTAAAGACTTATTTTCTTTTTGTGGACAATCTAAAAGTGTATATTTCATCCGATGAACACCTCAAAGCTCAGAAGATATAAGAATGTCATTTGGCCTTGATAAATTTGCAAAAGCAACATTTAAAGCAGCTGCAGCATCAAGAAAATATCAGTCTAGGACAGGAATGTGATATAAAGCAACTTGAACTAGAGATGGTGTATAAATATTTGGGAATTGAGACAGGATCAACAATAAAACATGAACAGATGTGAATAAAATTCAGTAAGGAATATTTTAGAAGATTAAAAGTAAACAGCCCTGACATGTAGGAACAAAGTCCAAGCTATAAATCAATTTGCGCTTCCTGTTCTAACTTACAATTTTGGGATGATTAACTGGTCCTAAAATGTACTGGCTCAGTTGGACAGGAAAAGAGAAAAGTGCTTCATGCTTATCAAATGATACATAAAAATCAGTGCATACCAAGATTATATATTCCTCATTCTGACAGAAATATGTGTCTCCTCGAAATTGATTACATGTATAGATATGCAATAGTAGGACTGCATATGTATATCTGCTGACCTCATAGGATCCAAACATAATGAAAATTTTAAAACACGAGAAAAATACGTCTAAGATGACTATCCTGCTTAGTTTAGCAGAAAGCATATCAGTGTCAAGTGGAAAACACACCAGTAACAGACAAAAATCAGGCAGCAACTGAATGTGCCAAAAAACAAAAAAAGTAATATAAAAAGAAGGATCAGATGAGAAGGCAAGAAATATGGAAAAAGGCATAAATATAGTTGTAAGTGCAGAAAACTCCTGGAACAACCTCATGTCGATCAGGACCTGATGCAGGAATGGTTAAGGAGAGGTGAATTTAAACCAAAAGATGAAAGGTTAAAATTGGCTGCCAGGAAAGCAGACTATGTACATGTTGGTTTATAAAGTCCATTGAACACGTGGGAGAAAGAGACAAATGCAGATTCTGTAAAACAGAAATTGAAAGAGTCACAAATCTTGTTGCTGGTGTGACACACTCATGGCAGAGGGCCTACATACTGAAAGGCATAATAATGTGGCAAGACTGTTGCACTGGGGATTGTGCAAACATTATAATAATGAAGTAACTGAAAAGCATTGGAAACAGAAGTCACAAAGTATTATACACAACGAAGTTTATAACACATGGGATTACCCATTACCTACTTTTCAAAAATGGATACAAGAAAACCAGATGTAGTAATCCATAAAAAGAAGACAAAAAGTAGTAGCATTGATCATTGAAATTGCTACACCCAGTGATTACAGTATCTTGCGTACAAAGTAACACAAAGTCATAAAATACCAGGATCTGCAGGCAGAATTGAAGGCAATGTGGAAGAAGGATATCTAGACAATTCAAAGTAAAAGGAGCAATGGGTCACATAAAAAAGAATCTACTGTCGTATTTAGATGCGTTACCAATACATGTAAACTCCATACAAATTCAAGGAGGAGTCAATTACGGGGCACACTGGAGGTGCTGTGAAGAGCACTTTTGGCTAACGTCAAAGACTGAATCAATACTAATTTCATAAACTTTAATCATACTCTTATCTTGGAATGGGGATCCATTCTCTTCATGGTATTAAAAACCCCAGAGACTTGGAGAAATTAAACCATGAACAAAACACTACCTGGATGACAAAACTTTATGCTGAATGATACCCAATGTTTTTTTTCTTTTTTTAAGTAAAGCTGTACAACTGATCATTTGTATTACTAGTCAATTGTATATTCTGCTATTTTAGTATTGCTACTGCTGTCTAATAATTCTTGCTGTATTAGTTGTGTAGTATTATTGTGTTTCGATTTTATCATAGTA
Organism: Protopterus annectens; assembly: GCF_019279795.1. Taxonomy (NCBI): domain Eukaryota; kingdom Metazoa; phylum Chordata; order Ceratodontiformes; family Protopteridae; genus Protopterus; species Protopterus annectens. The sequence goes on from NC_056730.1 coordinate 662,621,089, forward strand.
TGTAGCTTTTCTACTCCCAGCTCCAGCTGAAAATGGGCTTTTGTCCAGTCAGACCTTATCTGTAAACAAATGCAATAAAAAACAATCCATTCAGGATTATTTTGTTTTTGTGCTCCTGAAGGGTCCTAGATCTAAAATATCACAGATTTCCCACTGGGTATCAAGGGCACAGTGTGTATGTGTGTGTGTGCGTGTGTGTATCTTGGAGGAAATTTTGTGACCACATTTGTTGCATTTTCTTAACCCAGCAGATTTATCCTTACCCATTTTACTTAATATCATGTCACAGGTCAGGACACAATCAAAACCTGTCACAATCAAAGAGTCATAATTCAGTAGTACCAGCTGCCATAACTGATAGAAAGCACAATCAGATTAACTAAACAATCAATCCTGCAATAACTACATTAAAAAAATCTGAAAGAGCAAAAGCTATCTCCAGCTAGTCTGAACACACAAAATGACAGTAGGAGATATGAAGATATAGCTAATGCTGTTTGCAATATCCTAAGAAAGTTCTAAGTTTAAAAAAAAAAGATGAAGCTGACCTAAAATAAGGAACACAACTGAGAATTTCACCAACACATTTAACTGAAACAGCAATGATCACGATGAAAAATCACATTATGAGCCTGGGATCCAAGGATACAAGCTTTCCAAGCAGCAAGTGAGAGCTGAAAAGAAGGGGAGGAGATATATATTATGGGGGGGGAAGGGAGGCATTTCAGAAACTGAAAGGGTCTTAAAGGAGCTGAGTGACTGCTGCCTGTGCCCTACAGTCGTGAGGCTGAAGTGGATCATGAAACAGTCCTTATCCAACTGCCTGTGGTCACTGCCTTCTAATGTGACAATGACTTCCAACTGCCTCCAGAGGGAAGCAGTCAGACAAGCCTTCACAGCTGCTGTTGATCCACCACACATGCACTGCTGATGAATAATGGCTGCCGAAAACACTTCACATGATCCATAATCCTTTGGAAGTTTTTCTCTTTTAGTGTTTTTTCCCCAGAATTCTCCTTAATTTGCTGCTGCTCTTGTCTGAACCACACTTGACATGAGCTCCTCTGTGTTTCTGGAAACATTTTTAGAGGATGGAAATTTGATACCAGCAGTGGTGAGGGTCTTGTCCTCCTACTCATTATTCTTCATGTTTGCCTTTACCTCAGGTCTAAACAATGGCCTAAACAAATCTGGTCTCTAAAATGAGCATTCATGAAGAGCACTTTGGGTCAATCTAAGCCAAGTATGCCTGTGAACAGCAATGTTAGATGCCGTAGCTCTAGTGAAGCCTTTGGTGGAATTATTGTCAAACAGCATTGTAAAGTTACTCAGATACTGCTGTCATTTTAGATTTGCGTTTTTACTTTACTGGTCTGTCAGGCAACTGGCCTATTTTCTGAAGTATCTCATATATCTCATCAGATGCATCTTAAGATCCCAAGATGGACCTTGGTAGAGATTTAGTTGAATCTACAACAGAAGCTACTGTTAAAAAAGGCATAATTCATAGGTTGGTACTAGGCTATCGGCCCTAGGGCCTATACAAGCCTAGCCATAACAATTCCCTGGCTATTTCTTCCCGCACTGTTTAAAAATTAGTATTATTATATTATACTAATACAATTAGCAGGGCATATATTATAAATATTGCATGATAACTATAAGAATCAATCAGAAGAGGTTACAGAAAATTGGGAAGAGAGATTGGAAAAGCTGTTTACAAGGGAACAATGGGAGAATATATGTATGACTACCAAGTATGCAACAAAGTCCAAAAGGTTTGAATTTTTGCTTGGAAGAGTTTGCATAGGTATTTTTATACCCCCAAACAGACTTCAAAGATTTTTCTTCAGACTGCAAATGTTGGAGGTGTGATGAGGGAGAGAGACAGGGGACTGGGAACACATGTTTTGGGAGTGTAATGAGTTGACACATTTTAAAATTTCTCTACGGAGTACTATCAGAGATATTGGATGAGCAAATGTCTATAAGTAAGGAAATTAATATTCTCAGCTGGACCACAGGATCTGAACTGCCTGCAAATTGTAAGGCCTAGAAAATGGAACTCAAAGGCTAAACCAACTACATTTGAAGTATTATATATTATAAAAGAGCTACAAGAATTGGAAAAGGGAAGGAGCAAATTACATAGAAATAAATGGAAATTGTGGGACCAACACAGGCAGAATAATGTTCAGGAGGAGGAGTGAGGTTTAAGGAAATACAGGAATTGAGCAAATTATTTAATGTTGGACTGATGACAGTTATGAAGAAAGAAAAATGGAAAGCATGTTAATATGGTTTATCTTCTTTTCTGTTAATATGTGTTTGCATATGCCTTAAGTGATAATTTAATAAAAATATTTAAAAAGATGATTCCAAGACAGAGGATGAGCAGTTCAAAAAGATCACAGACCGACAAATGGCTCAGGAAGCTGGAAAATTTGTGGAGGGGTGGGAAAGACATGTGCGACTTGTGTTGGCATGCTCATCTGTTAGAAATGTTTGTGCTAGCTGCTCTCCCTGTAGTGACCTGGAACTCAGGGGAGTGGTGTAAACTGCTTCCCCTGAGACTAGGCCTCAGTAGGAGGGATGTGGGTGGGTTCACCCAACCCTTTGGAGTAACTCTTGCAAAGGAGTGGGCAATTCTCTCTATCACTGGCACACTGTGTCCCCTCTATGGTAATGTGGAGCCCACATCACTATTAGGAGGCGTAATTAAGCCACGTCCATAAAAATACCATAATGGCTGCCAAGATGACGGCTCTGTGATTGGCTCTCGCCTCATAGAGAAAGAATTGGCTGGGAGCAGCTCTTGCCCCCTGAGGAATGAACAGGCCAATACAGAGAAGAGAGCTGATGGTCATCAGGCATCAAGGCACAAAAAAATGATGGCTGTGCTATGAGAGGGTGCGTGTGAAAGCTCTGAGTTTCTTGATTTTTATTTTTGAGTTCCAGTGTTTCAGTGATTTCTTCAATTGAAAATCACTCACAGTACAGTACACATGTGGTTTTCATTAGCATGTCGTCTAAGTATTCTAACAATTTCATTTATTCTTATTTTTACCCCACAGATGCTACTATGTAATTTATAGTACTATTTCTTTTAGATCTTTATCCTAGAGACCACATTAGTAAACTGCTAAGTTCCTTTTTTTTTAAACTAGAAACATCTTTATTAAATTATCACACAATCATACATTTACAAAAAATTAGAACAAACTATATTAACACATTTTCATTGCAGACATACATCACTTATAATTTATCCAGTCATTGTCAAACATGACAACATTCATTCAATTCCTGCATTCCCTCATTCTTCCTCCAAACATTATTCTGCATGTACTGTTCCCACAACTCACATTTTTGTTCTATGTAATTTGCTCTTACCCTTTTTTAAAGATCCTACTTTGAGTTGTTTTATCTCTTACTATATTCACTACTTCTAGTGCAGTTGGTTTAGATTTCAATTTACATTTTCTAGTAGTTATACCGATTTGCTCACCCAGTATTTCTATTAATGTAGTCTGCAAGGAATTTTAAATGTCTGGTAACTAACTACAATCCTCAAAAATATGTTCTCGATTACTAACAACATTTGCAATCAACCTGAGGAAAAACTGTTTACAGTCTGCTTAGGGTATAAAAATACCTGTGCAAACACTGCCAAGCAAAGATCCTAAAGTTTCTAGACTTTGCTGCATATTTGGAAGGCATACATATATTCCTCCACCCTTTTTTGTGAATGCTTATCCAATCTCTCTTCCTAATCCTTTTGAACCTCCTCTGATTGATTCCTATAGCTATCATGCAATATTTTATATGCCCTACTAATTATCCCTTTCTTAACAGAAGCTTCTTTTCTAGATTCTACTAAAAATTCTACCAATGCTGGTCTTTTGCTTAGGATCCCATTTCTTTTTATTTGCCTATACTCTGATGTCAATACTTGATATGGAAGGAAATTAATTCTTGGCCTTTTCCTATTCTGCTACCTTTCCCTCTCTAATTATTTGCTCCCAGTACCTTGGTTCCTTTATTTACTTATTTGACATCTGTTGAATGGGACAGTCCGACTGAGCTTGTGACCTTTTTCAGCAGAGGCCCGGGGAGAAAAGCTCCACCATACAAAATATACAGAATAATCTGCCAAATTTTTTCAGTAAATTTCAGCCCCCTCTTGCCTATTCTTTGTATCCACAATTGCAGTCATCCCTGTTGGCAGAATCTCCTTTCTCCATCCCCTTGTTGGTTTAGATCTTAGAATACTTTCTGCTATTTTATGAATATAATATTCTGCACGGTTATTGTTATTCTCCTTAAGGATCTGTATCCAAAATCCCAGTCTCTCCTCGTTTTTAAGCTTTCCCATTTTATCATCATCCCTCTCCACTTTGAATTATAGCTTTTTGCTTGTGCTATGTATAGGAGCCTTAGCTGTGTAGCTCTGAGATACCCCTTCAAATCAGAGAATCCCAAACCACCTTCTGTGATTGGAAGTATCAGTTTATACCACTTGACTCTTGCCCTCTTCCCCTCCCAGATAAAATCCTTCAACTCTTTATCAATTGCTAACCACAACTTCTACTCTGGTTGATAAAAATATGCCTGACCTGTGTATACAACTAAAGGGACTAAAAGCAGTTTCACTGCTTGCATCTTGCTATCCATATCCATAAAACAGCACTTCCAATTTCACAGTGTTTGTATTATTTCTTGACTAGTCTCTTCCCACATATCCTTAGCTGCCATAGCACAATCCTTTTTAATCCATACTCCCGAGTACCTCATTTTATCATGTTCCCCTAAATATGGGTATTGCTGAACCAATTTGTGTGTGGGTACATAGTTTACAGCTATCGCCTTTGTTTTGTCTTCATTTTTTTATCCTGAAATAACTCAAAATTGTCTCAGAATGTTCCACAACACTGAAATGTCCTTTGCTGGTTTTATCAGGTATAAAATAATACCATTTACAAATAAAGTCAACTTTTCTTCACTACCATACCAATTTTATTCTTGAATTTCTGAGTCCTTTATTTTCTTTGCCAATGATTCTAAATATAATGCAAATAAAGGTCAAAGAGGACACTCCTACCTGGTTCTAACTGCTAGGCTCCTTTTCCTATTTGTTAAGCTATATTAAATTGTTGGAAGTAGTGCAGGAAATCTGCCTGTCCTACATGTGTTACATGATTCATTAATATACAAATCACTCTTAAGACTGCTGTTCTCTTACTACTGTTCATTAATGTGCCTTTCTATGTTGCCCATCCTTTGCATGATACATTGTAAGCTAAATGCTACTTTGGAACCTTATTTTTTAAACAAGCTAGTTTGTTACAAATTCATTTTACTTTGGTCTTTCTTCTTGCTCCAAAGCTGTCCATTTCTAAGCTCACAGGTAGGTGTCTACAAATTGTCTCAGCTGCATCCAAGGTTGGTGCGTGCTCACTAGCCAGTGAACATTTTAAGCATGTACAAAACATGCTTCTCTTGAATTTTTATTCAAAGACATTAGAAGAAGCAGAAAATCACACTTTCTGATCATTACAGAGGTTTTATCAGATGTGACAAACAAATGTAAACAAAATTTAATCACGCATTTTGGGTGCCCTACTTATTTAAAAGTTTTTAACCAGAACCTCACTTTTAGTATTAGGGCATAGACTGCAGTGAGCGCTGATTTTTTTATGGCACTGTTCAGTTAGGGTGCTCTTCTAATGTTTCTTTTTATTCTTTTTGATATGTGTATTAGTCAATGTTTTGCAGTACAAAGTTCATGATTACTATGGACGAACAACACATCAACAGTCATGCAGTACCTCTTCTGCCATTATCAGAGTAACAGATACCAATAGATATGAAAAGTTATCACTGTTATATAGTTAAGCTTGACTATGAGCTGTTAACCAACTGATTCCTGTAATCCCGGGTTTGATTCTCTCAGCCTCCATCTAACTACTGTACGTCTGAGCAAGTCACTTAATTCACTTGAATAGACTGTGTTCCCAGGTCACTCATGAAATGGGACATGTGTCCAGTGGGTTTATCTGCTTAAGAAATAAATAAAAATTAAATTCAATGTTATCTCTTTATCCCAGCTATTAATAGTAAAATACGATCTCTCCTCTGCTTAAGAAATAAATAAAAATTAAATTCAATGTTATATCTTTATCCCAGCTATTAAAAGTAAAATACGATCGCTTCTGCACAAAAAAGAGCTGAGCACCTGCCACAATAAGTTATATGGTTACATGGGAGGTGGTACAGAACAACCGTGTAACTGAACATTGGTTGAAGGGAGCCATCCTGTCTCAAGCAGAAGAAAACTATCCCTAAAGCAAAATGGCCAAGAATGACAACTTTAAATAAGATGATTAAGCCACAAACTTATTGAATAACACACAGGTGAATCTACCTAAGTAAACATTCTGGTTAAATATCAGGTACTTCTTCCTCTACAAACTGTTTTATATGATGCTCTTTTGCAGATTATTACAAGGGTAACCTTGCTGTTGTCCTGTTACTAGGAATATTTAATCTTAGTTTGTTTTACTGACTACATGCAGATATTAGTCTCTTTAAGTCAATTTATTGACTTTTTGCAGTGTTCCTTTCAGAAATTCATGAACATAATAATAATAGTAAATAACACTGAAAGTTTCACTATACTTCTGACTTCTCTAGAAATTTGTATGCCTTGAAATCATTTTAAAACTTACCTGTGAGAAAAAGGTCTTGTAACTTTTTGTTTTTGGCATAAGTGCAAACATCAAACATTTCGACTGAGAACGGAGCTGGACAGGTAGATGCAGGAGAAGTGAGCTCTGATACTCAATGATAATAGCAGCAACAATACTCAGTGAATCCTGTCAAGAGAAAAAAAAGAAACAAATTCAATAAACTATTTCAAAAGAGATAGCACCATTTTTAACTGCAGATTTCTAAGGATTTGTTGTCTGGTAGTATCTAATTTAAGTTTTCACTCAGAGAAATTCCAAAACCAAAAGCTTTTTCCACGTTTTATGCAAACAAAAATAAAATCTGAGTTAAAGTAAACTGGGGTGCATTGAAATACATTCTTTCCTTAGAAGGAAGAAATCATGCATACCTCATTCACTCCAATGGAGCTCAGGAAGTTTGCACTATAACTTCCAATGGGTGGAGCCTAAGCCTTTTGACAGAATCAAATTATATCCTCACATTTCAAACAAATGTTCATATTTCTGGAACCATAGGGGTTATGAAAGAAGTATAAATGGCAAACTCTTCAGGGCAAACTATTTTTACAGTGGTAGCATGCTTTAGGTGCTAGGTCTTAAACCATATTTTAGAAGTCACAGTAAACACAGTAACTATTACATTTGTAATATTTTGTAAACTTACAATATCTCAGCACCCACTCAAGTTGCATACTTACTGTCAGCAGCATTTTATGCATCTAGTTGAAAGCTTTCATGTGAGGCTAAGGAATTCTGTGTTACTTGGTAGTTGAGATATTTAGAAAAATGTGAAAAATATATCTATACAAATTCATATCATAAAAAATAACAGTTAATATCTATTTAGCTGCACTAGACAGATGTCAAATGCAGTTGAGTTTGCCATTGTATAAGTTTTAAGATGAAATCTTTTAAAACCTTAAACATAGCATGATTCTGGAATTATTGATGCAAATATGAACAAGCAATATTTGACATCTAGAGGCGTCAGTAGGAGTTAACTGCATATGCACCTGGCAGCATCACTCGGATGAAATGAGATTCAGTGCTTCTGCTTACCGATAACTGATTAAAACATGTTATGCTGTTTTCTGCATATAACTTAATAAGGAAGCAGTTTGCTAGGTGCCTGTAACTTGACAAAGACATCTGGTTGCACCATAGCTATGTTCTAAAATACATCACTGAATGAGGTACTCCTGAAATGCAGGCATACTTCAACTTTCTGCTACAAAGAACAACCCTCTCCTTCAAACCTAAAGTGTATAAATTATATACAAATGTTAAATTATTAAAGAACTCACAAAGTTTTCCTACACTGACATTTAAGACGACTAGAGTAACTTCAAATCTTAAACAAATGGTTCTTCAGCAAGCTACCACAGTGGTGTAGTGGGAGAAAGCCCTGACTATAGCTCAGGTGACCCTGGTTTGATTAGCGGCCTGGATGTCTGAGGCACTGGCAGGGAAGGAGGATGCATACCTAGATGTTCCTCATACTCAATCTCTGTTGAAGGCAGGGAACATGGAGAAGGGAGTTATCTTTGAGGAGAAGGGTAGAGGACATTAGCTAACTCTCTTGCAGAGGTGGGATGATATGCCAGAACATTCCCACTGCACACCCACCCATCAGACATTAACAATTAAGGCATAAGAAAAAAACATCACACCAAAAAACATTATGCAGACCTGAGAATCCTTTGTACATTCATAGGTACCTACTAGGCTACTGATCCATGATAATCTTTAGAAGTCTAGTCCTGCATTCCCATGATGTTTTTAGCCATTGGAATGCAAGTACGAATAACCTAGAGAGAGGCAGAAAATTTACATGTTATCCCTATCCATAACAGACAAGTGTGCTAAACCAGGGGTGAATTTGCTGTTCCCCATCCATTCATCCAAAATATGTATGAACAGACTAAGGGACATACTTTGCTTTATGTGGAGAGCAAGATGATTTCCAAAGAAGTGGCACTCTCGATGAAACATAGCTATCCCTCCCAACATGTTCTACCTATGCTGCAGAACAGATTAAGATATCTTGAACAGATATTTATTCTACCACTGGATGTCTGAATGGATGTGAAATACATTAGAAAGGATAGGGTTTGTTGATACTCTGCAGAGATCACCCCTCAGTAGCCTGTATGATACTGAGAAGAGGGACAAGGCATTGAGATGGTCAGTGCAGCTTTTGTGATTTAGGTCCTTGATTTTCTTAGAGAGAAGGCAGTGTGGTCATTTAAGTCATGTTAAGTGTTTGGAAAGGTACATACTGAAAGGGGCATTATACTCAATCATCCTGACAAAGTACATTGAAATGTTCACATCCCTGAACCTAAAAACCATAACAATAAGCTGCACAATGAAAAAGGACCTGCTTACAGTAGTGGATAAATGGTGATCAATGGACAGTTTGTTGTCCATGTAGGTTTCCAGGTCCCTAACTACCAATTAAATTTTCTGGGGTATGTTGGTGCGATAAGAAGACTATTATATATTTCTTGGGATTTAGTTTTAGTCTATGGTTACATCATCAGCTATTTGTTTAGGAAAGACCCTCTTGGGGGATCTTGATCCCGCTGGAGATTTTATGATGGCAACAAGTTTAGAATCATCTGCAAACTTAGTCAGCCACAAGCCCTTTATATTAGCTTTGACCTCTGAAAAATAAATAAAAAAAATAGTGGCCCAAGGACAGAACTCTAGGGTATACCACTAGTGAGAGGTCTTTTGGAGGAGATAGAGCCACGTAGCCCAATTTCTTGAGTTGTACTTGTAAGCCAGTTTGTTATCCAAATAGTTACATAGGGATCAACATTTAGCTTGGACAGTAGATCAAAAATACTTGAGTATGAGATGGTGTTGAATGCCTTTGTGAGGTCTAGAAATGCAGTCTGTACTGAATTCCCTCCATCCATTGCTTCAGAAACCTTCTCAAAGACATCAATTCGTTAAGCAGGCAGGATCTACCCCTTGACAAAAACTAACTGGATTGGGTCAAGAGTTTGTAGGTTACCTATGTCCTTGTTTATTAATTCCTTAATGATTCTCTCTGTAGCCTTACAGATGAGGCTGGTCAGACTTACTGGTCTATAATTGTCCAGGTCTGTTGATGTTCCACCTTTCTGCAAGGGGATGGCTATTGTTGTCCTCCATTCCTATGGTACACAGCCAGTTTGGAGGCTGATACTGAACAGCATCTATAGAGAGTTTAACAGGTCCTGTTTTAGGCTTAGCAAAAGAGTTTTTGAAATCTTATAGTTATATTTGTTATTGTGTGCAATGATTTCTTCTCTTTTATTACAGAACCTGTTTATATTTGGGTTCCACCACAGGGGGTTATTTTTAAATTTTGCATTGTAATTGCTTTGGAGGGGCACACATGCATCTTTGCAGCTATTCACATGTGTACTGAATTGGGGAATAAGGGATTCCACATACACAATGTGGTCATCACAGTAGAGAGGGATACTTAATTTAGCTAAGTCATCACCCATAGATTAGCCTTCACTCAATTTCTGAACACAGAGGTATTTGAGGATGCTTCGGTCTTATGGCGAATGTGACTGACTTATGGTCTGATTTGACAAGGAAGGGAGTTAAAACTGGTGAGGAACAGAGCTGTCTCATAATGGTGAGGACCACATCCAGAATTCTGTCTTCCCAGGTTGGGTTGTGGACTAACTGGCGCATACATGTTAGGGAATGTACAAGTCCCCAGTTGAAGAAGGGTAGTTGACGACCCCTAGGAGAATGGTGTTTTGGCCTGATGCACAGTGACTCCATACAAGTCAAGCAGGAAGCATGGGCTAAGGGAGGAAAAAGAGGGGGTCCTGCAGTTAGCTATGAAATTATAAGCGGTTTTGTTAATGGCAAGTTTATTCTCCTGTCTAATGAGCCTGGAGGTGATATTTTGTTTTACAAATATAGAGACACTGCTGCCTTTACTGACTTTATTGAAATTGCAGTGTGCCTATCCATATGGTAGTGTTGAATCCATGTACTGATGGGGTGTTCTCAATGATCACTAACAGGTCTCCATGATGGTGGATATATCCGTGCATTTCATGGTAAGCAGTGCCTTAAGTTTTTTTGCTGAGGCTCCTTGCACTGGCAGCAATACCTTTATGTGATTCAGATTTTTTTTGTTAAATTGGAAGCTTCTGAAGACAGGCACTCCTTAAAAAGCTCTATGGGGTGTGACAAGTTTTCGGCTAATATGTCCTTTTAAGTCCTAGATTACCTCCTAATAACATCCTCTCCAGCACACAACATGGCTTCAGACCATACCATACCACTACCACTGCCTTACTCTCTTTTACTAACACTATCCTTCAACATAAAAACAATGGCCTATACTCCTCTGTTACCTTCCTAGATCTATCCAAGGCTTTTGACATGGTCTCACACAAACAACTAATCTCTGTTCTCACTAATCTAACCTTTTCCCAATCAGCTACTGGCTGGTTTCACAGCACCTAACAGGTCGCCTACAATCTGTTGTTTGGCATAATGACATATCTCCACAACTCCCTGTCTCTCTCGGTGTTCCCTAAGGATCCATCCTTGGACCTCTACTCTTCTCCTTTCTGTTCACCAATAATTTATTCACTGCAACCAAACACTCCTCTCTCATACAGTACACAGATGATTCCACCATCATCTCCTCAGCCCAATCCCTACCCAAACTGCATAAGATCACTCAGAATGCCTTTACCTCCATAGAAACCTGGCTATGTAATGCCCAGTTAATACTCAACCCAAACAAGACTAAACTCCTCATCTTCCAATCCTCAAAATCTAACCTAACTAACTCCTATTTTAATATTACAGCCAATGACAATACCATCATCTCCCCCACAAAACATACCGAGCTATTAGGTGTTGAGAGTGACAACTATTTCAAATTTGACTTACACATTTCCCTAACCATAAAAAAAGTTCACATAAAACTAGGGGCTTTGTACAGAAATAAGCAATTCCTCACCAAAACAGCTAGAATCTCAGTTGCCAATCCCCACCTCATCTCCAATCTATTCTACGCCTCTCCCATATTTACCAACCAAAGACAAAAAAGCTTGAGGCTTGTTACAACAAAATGGCCAAGTTTGGCACCAGAGCTACCTATCGCAGTCACCACTGTAGCTCACTCATTGAACTTAACTGGCTCAAACTCCTACAACTTCTTCAGCTAAATCAACTCTCATTTACTCACTTGTTAGTGACCTATCCTCTAAAGGTCCCATCCCTCCAAAATCTACTCCAGCCCTACTGTACCACCAGACCACTAAGCTCCAGCAGCAAAAATCAACTCCAAGTAATCAAAACCAAGAACTCAGCTGGGGTTGCTCTTTTCTCCTATATTATATCGAAATTATGGAATATCCTCCCCCTCTCTATAACCCCATACATTCAAAGCTGCACTAAAAGCTAACTTAAAAATCACTGGTTATGTCCTTACTCCAAGCCAGACTAGAGTCCCTCCTTCTCTATTTCCCCCTCCACTCAGACACCCTGCATGGTTCACTTCCACCACCTATTCCATTTATACTACTTACTCTGCATCTTGTCTTACTCCTTTATTCTTTCCCTACTATTTTCTCCTAATCTCTGATCCTATCTACTCCACCATCTCTCCAAACACAGCTCTATATCTGACTTAATTTACAGCTATAACCGTTATGTCCAATAAGCTTATGACTACATCACTACTGTCACTGCCACTATTGTTCTATTGTCAATACGTACCATCACAGATGTACAAAATACTCCTATTCATATATGAACGTATATTTCATGTATATTCAATGTCCTCGTGTATAAATGTTACTCATATTTTACGTTTGTGCCTTATGCTAGCATTGTTAAATTGCATTTGTATCAATTTTATTACTTTATATTATTTATTCTGTACTTATGTATTATTATGTGGAGCTTTTCTCCCCAAGCCTCAGCTGAAAAAGGACCTGTGTCCAGTCAGACTTTCACAGTAAACAAATGTAAAATAAGAAAATTAATGTCATATTATTTTATGTTACACAACTTATAAATAAGGCCATGGCATCTAGGTCCAAATAGGTCATTATCTCACTATACTCTGCCCTAATCAGACCAGTCAGAGAATACAAAGCTCCCTTTGGTATGTACCTGACCAGGCATAACAAAAAGAATACAAGGTGTAACAAATCTGCCTGCCTTATGCAGAGCACCTTAAAACCCTTTCTCTTTCTGTGACGTAAACAGAAATATGCGGGAGACACAAATATCTGCTCCAGAGACTGCCCTTCTTATGGAACAGGCCTTCCATCCATGTGAAGCGGAGTTCATCTATTACCCAATTTAAGTGCAACCTAGACCAGTGGATGGGGAACAGGAAATTTACATCGGCCCTGGCACCCATGTCCCTTATAGATAGAGATAGCTTACAAATGCCTGGCCCTCAGTGTTTTATTTGGATACAGGATATCATTATTCTTTTGGGAAAATTTGGCTTGGCTTAGAAAGCACCCCCCCCCCCCCCCAGTCATTAGTCTAGTAACAATCTACGAATCTATGAATACAAAAGCCTTTTGGGGACATGTGTAGGCCATCCCTGGCAAAACAGTTAGGTATGTCTACCATCTAAACACAGGATGATACATACTGGGAGGAGAAGCACTAGGGTCCATTGATGATCAGCTGTAGGGACTTTTTTTTGCCAGTCTTTGCACACAGTACTCCTCCAGCCCTGAGAAGATACTTATTGGTTTTGTACTTCAAAACAGCTTTCTCAGGATTATATCCTCTTCTGTGACTGGATGTCATTTATTTCAATGAAGGACCATCTATAAAAACAAAGGATGTCCTTTCTTTCTCCAGTTCTTTCTAAGTAGAGCAAGAAAAACAAATATTATGTACTTTCTACACTGAATGATCTCCTCTGCTTCTATCATTCTTTAAAAGAAGAGTCTTTGGATCTGACCTCAGATCTAACTTTGGCCACTCTAGACTTTATTTCCAAAGGTCAGGATCCTTCATTTACACGTAATCCCCTCCTGTGCCTAAAATTACATCAGATGGAGTTTGCACAAGGCAACTCATAATGGGCAAAGGACCCTCTCCTCATAGACCATAATTCATAAAACTTAATACTTAGCTCATATTCTGCTTTGGAGCTTGAAAAGCATATGAGCAGACCCAGAAAAAGGCAATACTATCCATACCAGGTATTAATAAATAACAACAGGGAAGGGGGAAGGAGGGTGGGAAGTTGTGGAAGGACAGAAGCAGACAACACAGATCTATCATTATGGTAAGTACATAACTTTCATATCCGATGTCTCTTCTGTCCGTTCCTCAACAGAAGGGGCAGAGTCCCCATTTAATGAATAGTCTTGGGAGGTCTTATGAAAGGATATTCTGGGGGACGGCTGAACCAAAAGCAGCCTTATTTTGACCGTACAAATCCAATTTATAATGAGAAATGAAGGTAGGTACAATGGACCAAGTGGCTGCAGACCAAATATCATCAACAGAAGCTCTTGAAGGCATAAGAAGTAGCCACAGATCTAGTCAATGAACCTTGATGGGTTTAGGTAAGACCAACTCCTACTCATTATATACATACAAGATGCAGTCGCATAACCATACAGAGTGAGTCACTTTAGAGACTCACTGCTCTGATTTTGCTGTTGACAAAGAAATAGTCAATCAGACTTTCTAATTTTCTTTGTATGGTGGAGGTAGAAATGGAGCTGACAATGCACATCCAACAAATGTAGCATATACTCCCATCTGTTCATAAAATTAGGGAAGAAGACTGGAAGATCGATAGATTGATTTAACAAAGTCTCTGTTGCTACCTTTGGAATAAAGGATGGGTTGGTTTGCAAGGACACTATCCTTATGAAAGATCAGGTAAGGAGCTTTGCAAGAAAAGGCCTGCAATTCCAATACTCTCCCTACCTATAGTAACTGTTAGCGAAAATAACTTTTTCCAAGCCAGAAATCTGAAGTCCACCTCAGCTGCAGGTTCAAAAGGAGGTCTAATTAAAGCTTGTAACAGGATAGTGATGTCCCAAAGAGGTGTATGATCCCTTAGGGGAGATCTGAAAAGGAAAGTACCCCTGTGGAAGACCTTGGATAATCTAAGGGAAGCCATAGAGGACTGATTTCCTCCAATATGAAAACTCAAAATGGCAGCTAACTGGACTTTGAAAGTTGAGTAGCTGGCCCCATTGTGAAAAAAGGGAAACCATAAAGTCTAAATTGGATAAAAGAGGAGCCAAAAAGGGGTTCAGATTCTTATGGGAGGCCCAAACAGCAAACCTTTTAAACTTGCTTTTGTAAATCTTTCTGGTAGATGATCTTTGGGATGAAGTAAGAATGTGGATTACTTCAGAGGAAAGACTGAACTGACTAGCCATCAATGGAAGTGGAGAAACAAAGCAATTAACTTGAGGGCTTCAATGCTGGGTGAGGCATTCCAGATGGGTGAGAGAAAATTTCTGGTCTGGGATCCAGCAGCCAAGGAGGGTCTATCAAATAAGGCCAGAGAAAAGGCAACCACTTCTGTTGAGGCCAGAAAGGGTCAATGAGGATGACCATGACCTTCCTCTTTGAGGCATTCTGTAAGAATTTTGTGGTAAGTGGGGGGAGGAGGAAAGGCGTGCAGGAGCCCTGGGGGCAAAATGTGAGTCAAAAGTATCCTTCGGTGACTCCGCCTCCTGTGGCATCCGGGCAATGTACCTGGCGCACTTCGTGCTGACAAGGAAGGCAAATAAATTGCAGCATGGTTGACCCAAGTGACATAAAATCTGTTCTGTGTCCCCACCACATATACCCCAAAGCACTTCTACCACTTATTCTCCACCTAGTATCTCTAAAGAGCAGGTCTTAACAGCTCTCTCTAATGTCAAACAGCCTCTATGGGACCTGATAACATCCTAGGCTGCATTTCCAATGGTGTAAAACAGGAGTTAGCAACACCACTGGGTGCTCTTTTCAACCATAGCTTAAGCATTGGTTTTGTCCCTGCTGAATGGAAAACTGCTACCATCATCCCCCTTGCACAAGAGGGGTGCATTCACTGACCCTGGGAACTATAGACTCATTAGCCTGACCAGCCATATCTGCAAAGCCATGGAGAGAAGCATCAAAGACCTTCTCAAAAAGGATATAGGAGACCTTCAAACACTTGACCCAACCTAGTTTAGTTTTGTTAAATGGAGATCCTGCCTGTTGAACCTGGTAGACTTATTAAAGACGGTCACCAAAGCCCAAGATGAAGGCAAATCTGTGTATACAGCGTACTTACTAGACTTGGCCAAGGCCTTTGTCACAATTCCCCACCCAGGCACCACTGAAAAACTCATCCAGCTGAGGGTCAACCCACATACTGTCAGGTGGGTTGTAAACTGACTCACCGACAGAAAACACACAGTCAAAATAGGGGATTCCAATTGTACCAGCAGACCAGTTACCATTGGTATTCCACAGGGATTGGAGCTAGGGCCCCTATTGTTTGGAGTCTACTAATCAGAAGGACAGGCAAAAACAAAAGGTCTGTGGCTGACAAAGTTTGCTGATGACTGCAAACTGGGAGCAGTCACTGAGTCCCCAAACAATGTCAACAATTCTACAAGAAGGACTTGCACAAACCAATGATTGGCGCCAAAGTCATGGTATTAAACTCAATGCAAAAAAATGCATTATCGTCCCCTTTAGCAAGGGCAATGTTCCTACAGATTACCATATTAATAACACCCCCAAGCTCTAAAACAGTGGTGAGAGATTTTGGCACACAGGTTGACAGCAACCTTAATTTTGATCACCATTTCTCCATGGTGGTAAGGAAGGCCTTCTATATTGCTCACCTCATAAGCAAAGGCATACCTTCCAGAAGAATAGAGGTTATAACCTCCCTGCACTCTTTCCTCATCAGGCCAATAATAGAGTACAATGCTCCCTTTGGTATGTATCTAAATAAGCACCTGCAGCAAGTGGTGAGGCCTCAAAGGTTCCTCACAAAGAAAATTCAGGGTCTTCAGCACACGTCTTATGTGGACAGACTGAAATCACTGTCACTATACTCTGTATTGTACAGACTACTCAAAGGTGACCTGCGCTTTGCATAAACAGCAACCTCTGATCCTGCCTTAATGGAAATGCTGTACATTCGTAAGTCAAATGGTACATGATTCACTCACTCTAGGGACCTTAACCTAGCATGTGACATCAACAGGACTTACTGGAGAGACAGATATGTCTACCAGAGGTTGCCTCTCCACTGGAATAAACTCCAAATACTGGTTAAACACAGCCCTTTGTTAACCCTTTTTAAGCGTAACTTGGATGACTGGATGAGAAACTGCAAACTCACCCCACAGGTTTCAGCTGTATCCCTTTTGGATAGGGCAGTCGGTGCCGAATTAGATCTGCTTAAAGCATAGACCATATCTCTAGACCCTTAAGGGTACAAGAGTTGAACTTGCATTGTAATGGCTTTAGGGCCATTAACCTAGTAACTTCCTATGAACCTTGCCACTAGAACACTGGATTTCCCCAGCATGTGTGTTGATACCAGAAAGCGGTCAGAAGATATTGCACATTGCCAAACTCTCATCGCCTCTGGAAATAATGGGTAGCAGCATGTTATCCACTGCTTGTTGATGCACCAGACTACAGACATGTTTGTTCATCTAAATGGCTATCACTCCAAGAGGGAGGGAGTCCTGGAAGGCCTGTAATGCTAGGAGGACCACCTTCACCTCCACAATACTGACATGAAGACTGGCCTCGGAAGAGGACCTTGTGCCTTGAACAGTCCTTCCCATGTAGTGCTCCTCAAACAAGCTGGGAGGCATCCATGGTCACCATGGCCTTGGAAGTAGAAAGAAAAAAGAAGTGACCTTAAGAGAATGTCTGGGACTTGAGCCACCAGTGTACGGGCATTCTGCAAATGTTTCTTAGATGTACTTGGAAATTCATGGGTTGATGTCTGATGGACAATTGCAATGACGGTGCCCACTGAAGAACTCTCAAGTGATACCTGGCTAGAGGGACTAAGGTAATAGAAGCTGTCATCAATTCTATAAAGCAAAGAATAAGGCTCGCTGGTGGCTTCTGGCTGGAAAAGACTTCTAATACTTGTTTGTGAAGGATGGCCAACCTGTTCTCGGGAAGTCCCAAAACCTGGCATCTCACATCCAGCTGAATGCCTATAAATACTACTGTTTCAACAGGGTGAAACTTGGACTTGCCAGAGTTCAATTAATACAGAGTTAAGTGCAAAGCTAGAGCAAGGAATCCCTGGCATGGATGTGTAAATTCCTCGTGGACACAGAGATAAGCCAGTTACCCATATACAGTAACACCCAAACCCTTAAAAGTCTAGAATGAGCTTGACCACCACCATACACTTGATGAAAACCCAAGGGCGCAATGCCTGAACTGGAAATGACTGTCTTTCAACTGGAACTATAAAAACCTTCCAGATCGTCTCTCCATTATATGGTAGTATACATCCTGAACATCTATCGAGCACATCCAGTCATCCTTTCTCAATAATGGGAGAATGGACTGCACCATTACCATCCAGAATTTTGTCTGTCTGACATACTGACTGAGAAGGTTGAGGTCTAAAATTTGCCTGAAGTCCCCATTATTGAGTAAGTCCCAGAAGTGTGTTCGTCTGGTGGGGCCTCCTGAATGACTTGTTTGTCCAGTAGCTTTTTTACTTCTAAAGCTACTGCTTTTCTTTGGGAGGGCTGAATGTTCTTGTGGTAGAACTTTATCAGTTATCAATTTAGCTGCACAGTAGTATATCTTGTTTACTAATAAGCCTTGTGTTGGTGTTGTGTGGTGTTGGTGCTTTCAGCCACAAATCTTTCATACATTCTTCAGGATCATCACTTCTAGTTGCCAAATCCACTTCCATATTGCTGCTGCCCCAGAAAGAATGCAAAATACCAAGATGTGACTGAAGCAGGAGGAATTCCACCACAAGAGAAATTCCACCAAAAAGAAACTTGTCTTGTACTCTCCAAAACCGTAATTTATACAGAAATAAGTGTTCTCATTATTTTACTAGCACAGAATGTGCACTGCAACAAGAAAGCGGCCTGAGGAGATAGCCTTTCCACAATCTCATGGCCTCTCGACAAAGGGGGTAAGATCTGGTTCCTCCATGTTTGTTGATATACCAGACCACTGCTATGTTGTCTGTCTGTATCGCAATCGTTCCTTGGGGAGAAAAGATTGCAGTGCCTGCAATGCCAGAGGCACTGCCCTCATCTTCAGAATGTTTACGTGAAGAGTGGTCTCTAACTCTGACCACGTCCCTTGAACAGTCTGTCCTAGCCAATGCTCCCCCACCCAAGCCAGGAAGCGTCTGTGGTGACCGTGGCCACTGGAGAGGAAGCCACAAAAGATCAACCCTCTGCTAGATTCTGAATGTTTAACCACCACATGAGAGAGGACTGACAGGTTCTGGATAGCTGAATAGGATGCGACAGGGGCTGGTCCAGAAGCAACCTTTGGACTGATGGAATCCACTGAAGAACTCACATGTGTAGCCTTGCCAAGGGTAAAATAAATAGAAGTTATGTACTTACCATAACGTTCCATGTGGAGTGTTCATCTCGCCTTTGTTCTTACACATGGGTTCGGAGCCGATCCTCGGCTCCGTGCCGGCCTCTTGCAAGCTCTGCATCGAGAAGAAGCTCGAGACAATCTAATACCCACAATCCCCCTCTGCCTTTACCTCAGATCTAGTTTGCAAGCAAACCAATCTACATAACAGCACATTCATGCCATACATCTATACATACATAAACAGACACATATAAGTATATGTGTATACCAACTATGTACAGAGAATAAAGACAGTAGCAAAAATGCTTCTGGCCAGGCATCAAAGAACGTTCTTCCTAAGGGTGGGAGGGTGGGACTGTAAGAACAAAGGCGAGATGAACACTCCACATGGAACGTTATGGTAAGTACATAACTTCTATATGTGATAGTGTTCAATCTCGCCGTTTGTTCTTACACATGGGTAGCGTCCTAGCTCCTAAATCCTGAGGAACTCACGGGAGGCCGTTCTTGAGCACAGTGGAACCAAAGGTTGCTCTGTCCCTAGAAACCTTATCTACTTTATAATGAGAAATAAATGTATGTGGCTTAGACCAGGTAGCAGCCGCACAAATAGCATCCAGAGGTAGGCGAGCTGCATGAGCCAAAGGCGTAGATATTGATCTTGTGGAATGTCCCTTGGGTTTGTTTAGAAGGGGTTGATTTGCAGAATCGTATACATAGATTATACAATCAGTTAACCACTTTGAAAGAGTTGTTTTGGTAACTGCAAGTCCTTTCCTGCTATCAGCAAAAGCCACAAAAGTTGATCTGTTTTCCTGTGATCTTTTGTTCTATCCAAATAAAACCTTAGCTGTCTGTGAACATCCAATTTGTGCAACATATACTCCATTTTGTTGGAGTGGTTTTGAAGAAAGTGGGTAATTCAATGGACTGATTAATGTTGTTAATAGAACACACTTTAGGGAGGAAGGATGAATTGGTGCGAAGAGAAACTCTGTCAGAGTGAAAGATTAGATAAGGGTGCTTGATGGAGAGAGCCTGAAGTTCAGACACTCGTCTAGCAGAAGTAATGGCTACCAGAAAGAGAGTTTTCCAGGACAAAAATTTTAATGGGCAAGAAGAGGCAGGTTCAAAGGGGCAACATTAATTTAGATAGTAACAAGTTTAGACTCCAAGGTGACGTGGGAGATCTGACCGGAGGTCTAATATGAAAAACTCCTTTTAAGAAGGCTTTACAAAGTCTGTGAGCCATGATAGGAGCTCCACACTCTTCCACATGGAAATTCGAAATGGCAGCCAATTGAACTCTTAGAGTAGCAGGAGAAGCACCCTGATGAAATAAGTCTGTCAACAACTCTAAAATCTTATTCAAAGGAGCTGTAAAGGGATCAACGTGGTGTGTATTCGCCCAGAATACAAACCGTTTCCATTTGCTAGTATATGTTTTAGTAGTGGAAGCCTTATGCGAAGCCACTAATATATTCTGGACTGCTGGTGACAAGAGATCAGACCTGGCTAAGTTGGGAATTGGAGCAGCCAAGCTGCTAGATGGAGTGACAGAAGCACGGGATGGGGAACCCCTGACGAGTGAGTCAACAGATCCGGCTCTGGGTCCAGAATCCAGGGTCCCCGAATGCAGTGAATTTTCAGGGAGGGAAACCAAATTTGACGAGGCCAGAATGGAGCAATGAGAATTATCGTCCTGTGAAGGTTCCTGGCTTTCTGGAGAAATTTCGGTATCAGAGGAAATGGAGGAAATGCGTACAGGAGTCCCGGGGCCAATCGTAAACCAGTGCGTCCCTGGGGACTTCCCTGGAGGGTAATAGGGCAAAGTAGCTCCTGCATTTGGCGTTCATTGGAGACGCAAACAGGTCGCAGGAAGGCTGGCCCCATGTGCGAAAAATCCTTTGCGCCACTGACTGTTTCAGAGACCACTCGTGCGGTAGCAGAATTGCTCTGCTCAGCTTGTCGGCTATGACGTTGGATGACCCCGGGATGTGCGTTGCTATTAGAAAGCGACCGTGGACTCTGCCCACTGCCAAATTCTCATGGCCTCTCTGCATAGTTGATAGGACCTGGTTCCCCCTTGTTTGTTTATGTACCAGACTACCGACATGTTGTCCGTCTGAACTGCAATAGTCCCTAGAGGAAGAAGGGGAGCAAAGTGTTGCAACGCTAGAAACACTGCCCTCAACTCTAGAACATTGATGTGCAGATTGTACTCCAAATTGGTCCATTCGCCTTGGACTGTCTGTCCCTGAAAGATGCCCCCCCACCCTATCAGGGAAGCGTCCGTGGTCACCGTAACTGTGGTGGGTAGCACAAACGGCCTCCTGAGAAAGGTTGCACGTTTGGAGCCACCAGTTTAGGTCTGTTTTGCAAGTCTTTGTTATGAGAATCTCGTGTGTTAGAGGTAGCTGTTGAAATGACCATTGAGCAAACAGTAGCCATTGTAGAACTCTCATGTGCAGCCTTCCCAGGGGAATTGCAATAAGGGAGGCTGACATGAGGCCCAACACCTTCAGAACTAGTTTTGCAGGAGATTTCCTTGACAAGAGTAGAAGACGTATGTGAGTCTGCAGCGATACTATCCTTTCTGGGGGAAGCCTCAGAATTAATTGCCGTGTGTTTAACTCTGCTCCTATGAACAAGATATTTTGTGATGGCTGAAGTAAGGATTTTCGAAATTTACGGAGATCCCTAGGTGAACACACAGTTGAAGAACATAGTCTCTGGCCTGCAGTAGTTGACGCCGGGTGGTGGCTGAAAGGAGCCAGTCGTCCAGATACGGAAACACCTGGAATCCCTGACGTCTCAAGTGAGACGCTACCACTGCCATGCATTTGGTGAAGACCCTGGGGGCTGAGGTCAGACCAAAGGGCAGGGCTCGAAATTGAAAGTGACTGGCTCCCAGCCGAAGCGCAAATGATCTCTGGATGCCCTGGCCATTTTGATGTGGTAGTATGCATCCTCTAGATCTATTGAGCACATCCACTCGTCCTTCTGTAGAAATGGAAGGATCGACTGAAGCGTGACCATTCAGAACTTTTCTTTCTTGACGAAAGTATTGAGGTAACTCAGGTCTAGAATGGGCCTCCAGTCCCCTGTTTTCTTTGGAACTAAAAAGAACCTTGAGTAAGTCCCGAGTCCTTGCTGGTCCGCTGGGACTGGCTGGATGACTTTTGTCTAACAACTTTGAAATTTCTAAAGCTGCTGGCTCTCGCAGATGGGGCGGTACATCTGGGAGTCTTTTCTTTGGAATGGGATAGGATAGAAAGGGTATGGTGTAACCTCTGGTAACTACGCTTTTTACCCAATTGTCTGTAGTTATATCTTGCCAGGCCTGAGGGTAAAAGGCTAAGCGACCCCGACTGCCTCCAGAGCAGGACAGTCGGGCCTCCTCTCAGGAGTGCTGGAAAGGTTTACCAGGGAGTGTATCCCTGTCACCTTGATGTTGCGGACCCCCTCTGCCGCCAGGGCGGCGTCTTCCACCTCTGCCCCCTCCTCTGCCTCTAGAGGGGGCATCACCCTGTGTGCCCGGGAAAGACCCTTGATTTTGTTTCCGAAACCACATTTTCCCACCGCGTTGCCCTTTGGGGTACGGTCTGGTTGGGGTGGAAAAACGGACTCCGACAGCAGACAGAGTCTTCCCTCTTGTTCACACCGGGTAAGGGTCTCCTTTACCTTGGGGCCAAAAAGAGTGGCACCGTCAAATGGGGCGTTGTAAAGGAAGACTTGAAGGCTTCCGCAAAGGAGCATAGGCGCATCCAGGATTGTCTACGAAGAGCAATCGCTGAAGCTGCTGCCCTACTCGAACCTTCGGCTGCGTAGGAAATCAGCCTCATGGAAGAGTTAACAATCGATGTTAGGGTATTAAGTTGCGCTGTCACTTTCTCTGAGACAGCTGCATCTGTAGAACCCTGGAGGGTATCTCCCAACTCTTTGACTAGATCCCTCTGCAGACGTGTAAAATGGGTCAAATAGTTCAGGGACCGCATGGAAAAAGCCGCTGAACTAAAAATGCGCTTCCCATATCTATCCATCGTCCTAGAATCTTTATTAGGCGGATGGACAGACGAAGAAGACTCCGACATCTCCTTTTTCGTGGCTGCAGCCACCACCATAGCGTCTACTGGAACTCCTTTGGTAAGGTAGGACTTATCCTGAGGTGCTGTGATGTACTTGTTCGGTTTCCTAGGAACAGGTTCCACTGTGTCAGGAGCCTCCCACGCCCTTCGAGCAATAAGTTCCATTAGTTCGTCGAAGGGCGGAGTGACCCAGGAGGAGGAAGGGCGAGCACCAAATGCCTTCAGCAGAACTGACTCATCCTCAGAAGGGGGAAGGGACTGCCAGTCACCTCTCTGTTTCAGGATCTCCAAAATGTCTGAAAAAGAGACATCTTCCGAAGGTGACTTAGGGGACCCTTCTGACTCATCTAAGTCAGTATCAGATGTTATGGATTCTTGTGGAGAATCCAAGTGTCTCCTCTTACACAGTCTCTTCCTAGGGACTTCCTCGTGGGGAGCATCCGAAGAAGCCTCAGAGGAAGAGGGGGCACCCTCCAGGGGTGGCTGAGACACTGGTGCCCGACGGTTGGATGTGGCCGTGGGTGCAGATGAAGACAAAGGCCCTTTATGGGGAGGAGAAACTGCTTCCACTGATGTGGTTGTCTGGGTAGACAACACCTTCCTCATCAGGTCGAACGCCCCGGGTCCCGCATCGAAGAATCTCCCGGCTCAAGAAATGGGAAGAATCCCGACACGGGCACGAAGGCATCGACCCGAGGACGGAGCCGAATCGATCCGTGCGAGGCCCGAGGGAGAGTCGGAACCGACACGTCGGTTCGACTCGGCCCCGAACCAAGAACAGACCGTCGGCTCCGAGACTCCGGTACGGGTCCGACGGAGTCGAGGTGAGGGGAACAGACCGAGAAAGGACGGTTCTGGACCCGAGGGCTCCACAATCAGCAGATCAGCCTCTTCCGGCTCCAAAGACTGAATCGGTCTCGGAGGAGGAATGGATGGAGATACAGGAAGGCCTTCAAGTTTCGACACCAGCTGGGTGGAAACCGAAATAAGTTTAGAGAGGGCCGAATGCTCCAGCAGCTTCTGCACCACACGATCCATATCGACATCCGAAAGTTTAGAGGAGGAACGGGTCGAAGGAACCAAGACGGAGCCGACCTCAATATGGCGAAGGAGGGAGCTCCATCACCGGTTCCAAGACTCGAGGCTCAGGAACCGACACCAGTTGAACACTCGGCCCCCAAGTCTGTGGAACCGGTGATCTAACCTTTGAAGAAGAGCTCGGAGCCGATGACTTGGGCTCCGATGTCTTCGATTCCTTAGAGGACTTCGATGCCTGGTCAGAAGCATCCAAAGCCTCTTGGAAAGCTGGTTTCAAAAGACCCCTGTCCATTAGTTTCCTGCGCCTATCTGTCATGACCCTCCCACTGAAAGAGTGACAAATGGAGCAATCCTCTTGTAAGTGGAGAGGGCCAAGGCAGTAGACACAGGAACTATGGTTGTCAGTGACCGACATTTTTTGGCCACACTGACAACGCTTGAAACCAGACTTTGCCTTCTCAGACATTGTAGGTAATAAACAAGTCTAGAAACAAATACACAGTCAAATCCGGGAAAAATAGTCACAATCAGGTAAATGTCACAATCAGGTAAATGTCAAATCCGGTTAGTCACAATCAGGTAAATTTGACTCAATATAGTAGTATATGGTAAGGGTGTAGGCCCCGGTACAATAAATACCGATAAAAAGGTTAACGGTACCAAAGAACTACGGAACCACAACACAATCACACAAGGTAATACTGACAATATTAAGTTAAATAAAATTCTCAATAAAATACAACAAAAAGTTATATCTTAGCTTAGAAAACCCTCGAGCTAGCTCCCAACGATGCGAATGCAGCAGCGGCAAACTAGATCTGAGGTAAAGGCAGAGGGGGATTGTGGGTATTAGATTGTCTCGAGCTTCTTCTCGATGCAGAGCTTGCAAGAGGCCGGCACGGAGCCGAGGATCGGCTCCGAACCCATGTGTAAGAACAAACGGCGAGATTGAACACTATCACATCAATGGTTGCTGCCATAGAGCTCAGAGCTTGAAGGATTTGGGCTGCTGATGGTTGAGGTGTCTCCAAAAGAATGTTCAGCTGGCCTTGAAGAAACTGAATCCTGTCCATGGTAAGAAAAACCTTGCACAGAGAAGTATACAACAGCACTCCGATGAATTCCAGGGAACGGAGAGGCTCCAATTTTAATTTGGGAAAATTTATTGTGATGCCCAAGGTCGAAGCTAACTGAAGGAACTGTTCCCTGGCCTGAAGAAGCTGATGCTTGGTGGGTGCAGCCAGAAGCCAGCTGTCCTGGTTAGAGAAAACCTGTATCTCCTGCAGCTTAGATACACTGTTAGTATTTGGTGGACACCCTGAGGGCTGTGGTGAGGCCAAAGAGAAGCTTCCTGATCTCATAATGCCTGGCTCCTAATTGGAAGCATAGGAACTTCCTGTGATGCTTGGCCATCTTTATATGGTAGTGTGCGCCCTGAAGGTCGATCCAGCATATCCAGAAGTCTTTCTGAAGGTATGGAAGAATGGACTGAATTGAAACCATCCAGAAAAAAAAGTTGTGAAAATCTTACCATGACCATAGATGTCCTTTCTCTTCCATGTTGCAGTATTCTGCATACAAGTTTACCCTTCAGTCTCGTGTATGTATGGGCCAGTATCCAAAAGCTTTCAGTCCTGCTGTGGTGCGTGAGACATCTGACATGGACGAGACATCATGGGCCATAAAGGTGATGTCAGCATGTACCAGCCCTCAGAACAGTAACCTCAGTCGGAGCCAGTCCTATAAGAGCAATGCCATATCATTACCATCCAGAAAGGGAAGTTATTACCTGACAAGAGGTGAAGAAGGGTGGGAAGGAATACTGCAACGTGGAAGAGAAGGACATCTATGGTTATGGTAAGATTTTACACAACTTTTCTATGTCCTTCTATTCCCATGTTGCAGTATTCTGCATATGGGCGAGTGCCAAAGCTCACTGAGGTTGGGGTGGTGGTCTAGAGGTAGACTCCAGGAATCCATGAAAGATAGCTCTGGCGAACCCTGCCCCCCTGGATCTAGAGATGAGGTCAAGCTTGTAGTGCTAGGTGAAGGTGTGGACTGAGGACCAAGAAGCAGCTTCTAGGCTAGAAAGAGGTATCCAGACCCTTGAAGAAGGCTCCTGAAGATGCCATTGCTCTTGTGGAATGACCTTAAACTGTATCCTGAAGGGACTTACCATGGAACTGGTAGCAGAAGATAATGGCTTTGGAGATCAAAGTAGAAATAGTCTGCTTGGTCACTGCCTTCCCCAGAGCTCTAGGGTGAAAGGATACAAAGAGTTGGTCAGCCTGTCTGACAGACGTGATGCTGTGCAGGTAGAATCTGATTTGCCTGTGAACATCTAGGGAATGCAGCACTCTCTCACAGTCTCCTTGTGAGTTTGGGAAAAAAAAAACTGGTAACTGTATGGCCTGATTGAGGGAGAGGTCATTGACTACCTTGGCCATGAAGGACGGATTTGTCCTTAGGGTAACCCTGTCCTTATGGAAAACTAGAAATGGAGGAGTAGCCATAAGAGCTTGGAATTCGGACACTCTCCTGGCTGAGGTTAGGGCCACTAATAGAACAGTTTTCCAAGTACAGTGCTTTAATGAGGCTTTGTCTGCTGACTCAAAGGGAGGTAGCATAAGCTTCTCTAGCACATAGTTGAGGTCCCAAGGTGGTGGGACAGGTTTCCTGGGGGGCCTAAGGTGCAGTACCCCTTTGAGGAAGAGTCTGCATGGGAGTCTGGATGCTAATGGGGGATCCAAAGGCAGGCAAGCTGAAATAGCAGACAGAAGGACTTTGATGGATGAATAAGCCAGTCCAGTCTGTAGTAGCTCGCACAAATAAGACAGCACTTGAGGGAGTTTGCTGAAAAGCGGATCCAGCTGTCTTTTATGACACCAAATAGTGAATCATTTCGATTTGGAGAGATATGATTTTCTAGTATTTGGTTTCCTGGCCTCCTGCAGGACACTGAGCACATCCTCAATGTAAAGGTGTCTAAATGGGACCAGAATCCTATCACAGGTTCATAGATTAGTACTAGGCTAACTGTCCTTGCGAGCCATTTTAAACCTAGCCAATTATCCCTTGTGAGACTCAAACCCTGCACCTTGTGTTTGTAAGGCAAACACCTTAACCATTAGGCCACCCTCCCACCTATCAGCCACAGGGTAAGGTGCAGCATCTGCCACTGTGGGTGGATTAGTGACTGCCTGCGCTGTGTGAGAAGGTCCACTCTGGGGATAACGTGGTGATTGCCCTTGGACAAATGTAGGACTAAGGGGAACCAGTGCTGTCTGAGTCAGTAGGGAGTGACCAGCAAGATTTTCGGACTGTCCTGCTGAAATTTTAGCAGGACCTTCTGAATGAGTGGCAAGGGGGGGACGCAGGGATGCATATAGATATTTCCCCTTCCATGAAATTGAGAAGGCATCTATTGCCAGTGCCTGTGGTTCGGGTGTCCTGGTGCAAAAGCCAGGAAGTTGCCTGCTGATGGTGGCAGCAAACTGGTCTATTTGAAGTATACCCCACCTGTGGACCAGATCCAGGAAGACATCTCTGTGCAGCATCCATTCATGGTTGTTTGTGCTGGTTCTGATCAAATAATCTGCCTGTTTGTTGTGGAGAGAGGGAATGTAGGTCGCCTGCAGAGAGATTTCCTGTGAGGTAGCCAATTGCCATACCAAAAGGGTTAGCCTGCAGAGCAGGTAGGACTTGGTCCCTCCCTTCTTGTTGATATACCACAGTACAGTGATGTTGTCTGTGTATATCAAAAGTGTCCCCTGCTGAATGAAAGGTTGAAATGCCTGGAGGGCTAAAAGGATTGCCCTCATCTCTCTGGCACTGATGTGTTTTGATTTGAGGTGATTTGGCCACAGGTCCTGAACCTGTCAGTGTCCGAGGGTAGCTCCCCATCTCAGGTCTGAGGTGTCTGCATGCATGACCTGAGTGGGTTGTGGTGGTTGGAGTGAGAGGCCTTGGTTGCACTGTACCTGAGCCAGCCACCATAGTATTCCCTTTTTAAGGCAGGGTAGAAGGGACACAATGTGCTCCAGAGGCTGGTTGTGTTGCTTCCAGATTGAGTACCACTGCGGCTTCCTCATGTGTAGCCTTGCTAAGGGAAGCATGGGTGTTCTGGCTGCCATGTAGCCCAGAAGCTTGAGGTACTGCCTTGCTCTCAGCTCCGTAGAGTGAAGTACCAGGAGGAGAGGTTCTGTCATGGAGCTCACTTTTGGAGGGGTTAGGTATGCCTCCATGAGATCTGAGCGGATTCTGCACCTGAGGAACACAATGTCCTGTGTTGGTTGAAGATGGGATTTTGGAAGATCTATCTGAAATTTCAGTGACTGTACTAGGGTCACCACAAACTGGATGTGCACTTGCAGTATTTCTTGGCTGGCAGCTTGGATCAGCATGTTGCCTAGGTAAGGAAATATCTGTATTCCCTTTGTCCTGCAGTAAGCCACCACAGGTACCAAGCATTTGGTAAAGACTCTGGGTGCGGTGAAGAGTCCAAAGGGCAAGGCAGAGAATTGCAAGTGAGAAGAGTCCACCAAGAATCTTAAATGTTTCCTGTGGGGGGGCCTGATTGGGATGTGGAGATAAGCATTCTTTATATCTAATGTAGCCAGGAACCCTTGTGGATTAATTAGAGGGAAAAGGGCTGGTAGGGTTAGCATTTTGAAGGTAGGTACTTTTAGGAAGAGGTTGAGGTAAGAGAGGTCTAGAATGGGTCTCCATGGAACGTCCTTCCTGGGGACCAGGAAGAGCCTTGAATAGAAACCTCTGCCTTCTGCAGAGGAGGGGACTGACTCTATAGTGCCCTGGTCAAACAGTGTCTGCAGTACTGGTTGTAAGAGGTGCAGTTGCTGAGTAGGTGGTCGAGGAATGCCCCGCCATGTGGGAGGGGAGATCCAGGACATGAAGTAGCCATTTTGGAGGATGGACAGGACCCACTTGGTGAGAAGGGCCCAAAGAGGGAGACAGTGAGAGAGGCAGACAGAGGTACAGAAGGTGGGGGGGGGGATGGCAGGTAGTCAGATGCTACCTGTCATGTCTTGAAAGGGGGTCCTCTGGCTGGAGGCAGGGGTTGCTTTAGGCGGATAAGGTTGTGTCTGGTGGACTTACGAGGCCTTGACGGATGAGCGGGTCAGAAGTGCTTTCTAATAAACTTTGTTTTAGAAGGATAGTTTCTGTGAAACTTGGGGATTGGTGAGATCATAGGTTGGTACTAAGCTATCGGCCCTAGGGCCTATACAAGCCTAGCCATAACAATTCCCTGACTATTTCTTCCCATAAAATTTACTTCCCTGGGTCCCTATCTAGCAGGGTGACTGACGTGATCCCCCGGGTGAATTTCCTATCTCCCATTCAATTGTCAAGGTTCCTTTTGAAGAGGGCCATGGAGGCGATTTGCTTGACATGTATGGGCAGTCAAGCCCATGAGTCTGGGGAGTCTCTGGGTCAGGAACCTAGCCCTACAGCATATTTTGTTCATTGTGATGACAAGGTTTAGATTCCTGGAGTGTGGAGCATGTCCAACAGCTCTGGGTTTGACATGGCCTTGTATGTTAAGAAAAGATCGCCTCTGAGTAGATGATATGCGACAAGAGTATAGTTGGGGTTTTTTTTTTTAGACGGTCAGCATAGGGCATCTGCTTTAAGCCTGGGATTCTTTTAGTGAGGTATTTCTGCAGCCTTTCCAGTTGTTGCAGAAGTCTTGAAAGGTACATACCAAACAGGGCATTGTATTCTATAATGGGTCTAATGAGGGATGAGTACAGTGGGACAAGGACCTACTTTTTTCTGGATGAAAAGCCTTTAGTGATGAGGTGTGCCACATAGGATTTCCTGACTGTTGTGGCGATGTGGTTATCGAAGGTGAGACCACTGTCTACCTGTGTCCTTAAGTCTCTTATATATCATTATACATATCAGTAAGTGTTTAAGGTCCTGCATCTCTTTTCCTTTCTGTTGCAGAGAATTAAAGAGGTCTGCCACCTTGGAGCCAAAAAGTGTAGCACTGTCGAGAGGAGCATCAGTGAGCTTTGCCCTGAAGTCATCTGGCAGGGGCTGTAGACGAAGACAGGAGTATCTGCATAAGGCAGATGCTGATGCTGCTGACCTGGCAGAGGATTCAGCAGCATCATAGCTACACTTGGAGTGTCTGGTGACCTGGGATGAGAGAGCCAGGAGAGAGGACAGTGATGCTTTGGCAGGGGAGTAAGGAATATCTGCCAAATGTTTGGTGGCAGACTGCAAGACAGGCA
Organism: Protopterus annectens; assembly: GCF_019279795.1. Classification (NCBI taxonomy): domain Eukaryota; kingdom Metazoa; phylum Chordata; order Ceratodontiformes; family Protopteridae; genus Protopterus; species Protopterus annectens. Next base: position 662,651,779 of record NC_056730.1, read on the forward strand.
AGGTCATGTGGGTCTGACAGTTTGTGGCTCTGAAAGCCAAGGTAGCAGAAGTATAAATCTTTTTGCCTAATCTTTCCATCGTCTTGCTGCCTTTGTCAGCTGGGGGAATGGTGGTAGGCAAGAGTTTAGTGGCTTTGTTAGTGACAACAAATATAGTGGCAGGATCAGACAGTGGGCACGTGATCAGATGCTTAGCAGTGTCAGGTACTTTGTAAAGCCTGTCAGGTCTACGTGGGGCTGGAGGTTGTGAGTCAGGATTCAAAGATGCAGAAGAAAATGCATCTAGAAAGGCAGGCAGGATGGAAGGAAGAGCAGATGGGCTAGGGTTTTCCATCTGAATGAGGTCGTAGTACCCCTTTTATACCTCAGACATTTCTGAGGAATCCCTTTTAAACTGTTCCTTCATCCTGCTAGTTGTCTCACTGAAAGTCAGATCTTCAACTGGAGAGCCAGGGTCCAGTGACTCTTCCACTGGGGATCTATACCTCTAGGGTGAAGAGAGTCGGGAGCTGTAGGAAAGATATTCCTTGGAGGAATCTGAAAGGACCTCCTCTTCCCTGGGAGCTGGATCTGTAGGCAGAGGCCTAGGGCTCAGGAGAGGAGGAGAAGTGGATGCATAAACAGCTGGTGTAGGCCTCAGTGCCATGACAGCACTGAAGAGCCTTGGGCTGAAAGCCTGCCATTCAGGCATAGTTTCTGTAGAGGGGGAGACAGGTTTTCTCTTTTCCCTTCTTTTATAAGGGGCAGTGGAAGTCTGTCTGGAAACCGGTGACTGCAAGGGATCGGATGCCTCAGACAACTCCCCAGAAAACACAGGTCCCCCCCTGGCATTGCAGTGCCGGAATAGTTTCTATGGATATGCTCTCGCCTGTGGATGATGCAGCGTCCTTAGAGGTACCTGCGACCTCCGGAGTGGCAGATCCAGAACCCGATCCTGTAACTAGGCCTATGTCAGCCACAGGCTGGGAGTCAGACGGAAGAGGCTCAGCAGTAGTTGAAGGCTGTAAGGTCCTAGCCTTCTTTTTTGGTGGTTCTGTGGGGATGTCGCAAGAGCCCTCCATCTGAAGCACAAGTAGTTTCAGACACTGGTTCTCGAGGTATATGTTTAGTGCATGCAAGTGGCTACGCAAAGTTTTAGGTATGAACGCCTGGCAGATAGGGCAGGCCTTATGATCGTGAGACTTTCCCAAACAGAAAAGGCACTTGTTGCGGGTGCCCTTATGAGGGATCTGGCAGCTGCACTGACACTTGCCCTTTCTGGATGACATTAACAAGCAATATTAAGATTTAGAAGGATTGAAATGGTCCCCAATGGGGTACTTATCAGAACAACAATGCCAGCGTTAACAGGAACACCTGGCGTATGACTGGGACTGAAAAGTTCTGAGGGCTGGTGAGTGCCAACATCACCTTTATAGCCCATGAACCCTCGTCCACGTCAGACATCTCACACACCACAGAGGGACTGAAAGCTTTTGGATACTGGCTGTACATATGCGAGATTGAAGGATAAACCCATATGCAGAATACTGCAACATGGGACTAGAAGGACATCTTGGTTTTGGTGACAAACCTGTTCAGTCAGGTGAGATCCAATATCGGTCTGTGTCCCCCCCATCTTTTTGGGCACCAAAAAGAACCTTGAATAGATGTCTGATCCGGATAGTTCTAGGGGGAGATGCTGAATGACTTGCTTGTTGAGCAGCTTGGAGATTTCCAGTTTGGCTACCTCCCTATGAGCTGGTGGAACATCCAGGAGAGACTTTTGGGCCTTTGGAGGATGAAGAAAGGGAATCAGATAACCCCTGAATATTATTCTCAGCACCCATTGATTAGATGTGATGGCTTTCCAGGCTGATGGATGCAGAGAAAAGCGACCCCTGACTGGCTCCTGGGTAGGACAGCCGGGCAAAAACTTCAAGGTCGCTGGAAGGGTCTGTCAGGCCAGGAATCCCGAGACCCTTGTTCTCTTGAAGCCCTCCTGCACCTAGGGCGACATCTAAAAGAATCATTCCCCAATCTGCCTCTAGGGGAAGAGTCCGCAGGTGCGCCCTGATGGAAAGCCCTGGATTTTCGGAACCACAACCTCTTACTGCCTCTCTGATACCTGGAGTAGGAACGTTGAGGAGTAGAAAAGTTGATACCATCCTTCTCACACTGGGATAAGATCTCCTTCATGGATGGACCGAACAGGAAAGATTAATCAAAGGGGGCATTCGTGAAAGATGCCTTGAAGGGCTCAGAGAAAACACAAAGCCACATCCAGACGTGATGCCTAGTAGCAATGCCTGAACCAGCTGCCCTAGAAGTGCCTTCCAAGCCATAGGAAAGAAGTCTCATAGAGGTGATAGAAATAGCTTTGGGAGTGGCCAGTCTAGAGGAAAAGATCTTCTTCTTCTCTGTCAACATGGACTCCAGAGTAGATGTAGACCATTCCTTGATGAGCGATCTCTGCAGCCTAGTAATATGTGTCAAGTAATTCAGCGCATTCAGAGAAGAGAAGGTCGCTGACGTATAAACAGCCTTCCCCAATCCGTCTATCGCTCTGGACTCCTGGTTAGCAGGATGGACAGTAGAGCTCTCCTGGGCGCGCTCCTTTTTCGTGGTGGGTGGAACAACCAAAGTGTCAACAGGGGCTGTCTTCTGCCAAAAACTTCTATCTGGCGGGGGGGGGCCCTAAGCATTTTGTTGGGGGGCTTGCGTACTGGTTCACTCATGTCTGGATCCTTCCACCCCCTGCTAGTGATGAGGTCTACTAAAGGATCTGCGAGGGGGGGTCACCCAAGAAGTAGATGGGCCTGTGATGAACGCCTCTAAGAACACCGACTCATCTGGACTAGGCTTTGTGGCAGACCATCCACCCTTCTGATGCAGAATTTCTGATGCAGAATTTCCATGATGTGTCCCCTAAGGAGACAGCATTGGGTGGAGATCAGGGGGAGCCCTCACCTTCCTCCCAGTCAGCGTCATCCGTGACAGACTCAGTGGTGGAGACAATGTGCCTCCTTTTGCACACATGCTTCCGGTGGACCTCCTTAGGGAGGACACTCTGGGGAGAAGTGGAAGCCTGGGCTACACAGGGAGAAAAACATAGAGGGTAGGGGCAAGCTGTCTTTGAAGAAGAGGGCTGGAGACGTCAGGTCTAGATTCCAGCTGGAGCAGAAAAGGATCCGGAGGTGAAGGCATCGAGGATCTCGACATCGAAGTCGAGAGGAACTTCTCTACCACACCGAATGCCGAAGGAAAACAGGAGATCAGCGCCGCATATGTCTGCAACAAAATGCTCGATGTCGGCAGATCCAAAGCCCCTGACCCCACAGGAGCCAATGGGGGGGGGGGGTTGGTGCAGAACTGCTCAGTGCCAAAGCTCCGAGGGGGAGGGAAGGCACCAAAACCCTCAATGCCAAGCCATCAGAACCAGCGGCCGAGCACACTACAACTCTGAGAGCCGTCCAGCACCGAAGAAAAAGGGGCCAAGGAACCCAAGGCCATGGTTGGCATCGAAGAATCCATCAACATCCACACTGACCCCTCGACGCCAGGAACTCCGGAAATTACAAGGCCTGAAGCTCCACGGCTCAGGAAAGGAGAATGCACCAAAAGGGGCAGGGAAGGACCCCCGCCCCTGGTGGGAAGGACTCCCAGCTGGAGCTGAGCCCGCAAGAACTGTCTCATCAACCAATTCACTCTGAGAAGCTACGGGAGGACCTGGCAGAGGAAGCCACCGAAGTAGGCCTGGAGTGGTGCCTGGGCAAGGCCGACTCTGGGAGCTCGAGTGAGAACCTACGCTGAGGAGAAGTCAACCTAGGTCTGATCTTGGGAGAAGGTTCACCAGCAGCAGGGGAAGATTCAGTCATTCTCCACTTCTCTGGGGGGCTTGCTGTTGCTTTTGGATTTGTCTCCTTCGCTCTCTCTGCCTTCTTGTCCATGTTCTTGCTTTTTGCTCTTGGGCGACTTACCAGGAGGTTGAGTCCCTGCGCCTCAACAAGAAGAACTGGGTAACATACCCTTTAATATTAACTTGTTTCTCCTGTCCGAGAGGGTACAAAAGAAAAAACCTGCACAAACAGAACACCCAGTGTCTGGGTGAGGAACACCTAAACACAAAACACACAATGTATGACCACCTGAGAGTGGGAGTTTATGCCCACACCCAGTACATGTCTCAAGTCCCGCACCCTTCTCAGACCTGTCTGACTTGTCAGCCATGATAGCAAGACAAGAAAGGGGAACCTACTGAAGAGAACTACAAGAAAAACGTTCTATGCAAAACATGAAGAGTAGGAGAAAGTTTAGAAAGTTGTAGGAAAACTTTAAACAGTACCCGAGTACCAAGAAAATCCCAACACTAGATGAAAAAACTCACAACAAGATGGAGCTCAGATGACTCATTTGTAGCTGGAATGGTGGCAAACAAGATCTGAGGGGCTGGAGGAGTGAGGGGCATTATGGGTAGGGAAGGAGCTCAGTTTCAGCACCATAGCTTGGATATGGCCAGCTTGGCGCCAATGTCAGTGCCTATACCCACAGCCTGAAGATCAAATGAAGACAACAATGTCAAATCTGACAATAAGAGCACAGAAGGATAATACGCTGATAAATACATCAAAAACTAAGCATATGAAATTTGGGAGACACAGACTGAAGGGTGAATATTTAATACAGTACACGCTGACTGAAACTGTAGCTTCACTTAAGGGCCTGGGTATATGGGTAGATCCAGCTTTGAGTTTTTCTGATTATATCAACCATATGGTCTATGACAGTTAGAAAACTTTAAATCTTTTTTATTTAGCCTATAAATTATGAGAAATCAGAAATGTTAGAATCTTTCATTATATGCACACCAGACCTAAACCAGAATATGAAATAATAATATGGAAACCTTATAATAAAACTATCACTAGTAGAATGGAGTTATTATAAAAGATTAAAATATTTGAGCCTGTAAACTGTATCCTATATATATTTAAGAGGAGACTTTATTCAGGTATAGACAACAGTCAGAGACAACTACCTCTGGGAAGGTTTAGGCTCATCAAAGAGTAGTGGAGAATCATCAGACAACCTGTGTAGGGGATTATAGAGGAATGAGACACATACTAATTGCTCCTCTGCGACACTAGCTGAAACAAGGAATAGACTACCAAATTATACTAAAGCAGGCATAAATTTAAATATTTTTATGAACAATTTGAACACTTACTACGGGAATGCTTGTTTAGGTATATTGGCAGGCTAAAATGGTATCATTGCCCATGCATGAACTATATGTATGTATGCATGTATGTATGTTTACCTTCATATGCGCATACTGCACATGTGAGAATGCCAAAATGTCGAAAGGACTTTTTCAAGATCCTGAAAAGTCGAAAAAAATTGCTTCGAATGTGCAATGAACGAATGCAGAGTGACATTCGCTCATTGCAGATTTAGCAATTTGGGTGCGGATTGCACTATAGTGGGGATCAGGAAATGGACCCTTTCCCCACTGTAGTGCGTTCTTGGACTTAGTATATTAAAGTAGGGGGGTGTGGAGGGCACAGCCCCCCCACATGGGGGGTGCAGGGGGGGCTTGCCCCCCCTGCATTACATTGTGTGTTCGATGTTGTAGTTCGAAAATCAGCGAATCTGCTGTTCGATTTGCTGATTTTCAAACTTCGGTGGTGCTCGACATGCAGAATTCGTCCTTTCGGTTCGCACAACAGGATGATTGACAATATGATTTTCAACAATGTAAATGTAAACCGTGTACATATATGTATGTATTCTGCATTTGGCCTGCATGTTCAAGCTACATTTCTTAGTAAATACAAACACAGGCTGAAGTGTTAGTAGCTGATGTTCTTGTCTGAAGATCCTTTGAAGCAAGTAACATAAGCAGTAAGGTCACACAGACAGATCATTCCTTAGCATTCCTGGCAGCCATCTGAAAAAGGGAATGTAATTACTTCAAAGGTAACGTATTCTGCATAGGAAGGTACAGTTGTGTACCAACCATAAATGTAGATGTTCAAGTGTATTCACTGTTGCAGTCATTACACTTGGGTTATCCTGCTGGCAGGCTACCCGCAGTCGGCCTGAATTCCAAAGTCCTGGTCTGGCGTCGGTTGCTGTCGCCTCTTCCGTGACGTCAGTGCGCCAGGGGTATATAAGATGTAGCCGACCACATTTTTTTCGGTTTTTCTTGCCCCAGATGTCAGGTGCCCCCAAGAAGGTAGGCAATACACATTGCTTATAAAAAACATACACTAAAATAAACAATACCTTCATCTAAAGCAAATACACCACATAGGTTGTATAGGATAGAGAAGTACAGATAAGTCCCAGCAAAGAAAGGGGGATGGTGGGTGGGTAACCTGGACTGCAACAGTGAATACACTCGAACATCTACATTTATGGTAGGTACACAACTGTACTATGTTCATCATGTTTCACTGTTGCAGTCATTACACTTGGGTTGAATCCCAAAGCTGAGGTTGGGCGGCTGGGTCTAAATAAGATTAGGAGGGCTATGAGGCCCTGCAGAACTGCAGTGGCAAAGCCTGCTCTGGATTTAGAGTAAAGAGGTAAGAGGTAGTGCTTGGTAAAAGTGTGCACTGAACTCCAAGTTGCAGCCTCCAAAATTTCCTTGGTTGGTACTCCTCTGAGAAAGGCTGCTGATGTGACTGCTGCCCTGGTAGAATGTGGCCTAATATTCTTGGGCACTGATTTGCCATGCTGTGCATAGCAGAAACGAATGCAGTGTCCTATCCATTTTGAAATAGTCTGCTTTGAAATAGCTTTTCCTTGTGATCCTGCAGCATATGCCACAAAAAGTTGCTCAGTCTTTCTGAAAGCTTTAGTTTTGTCCAAGAAGAAGCGTAGCTGCCTGTGTATGTCCAAAGAGTGCAGAAGTCTCTCCCCTTTATTCTGAGGATTTGGATAAAAAGTTGGCAAATTAATGGTTTGGTTAAGAGTCACACTGGATACTACCTTTGGCATAAATGTTGGGTTTGTCCTTAGAGAAACCCTGTCCGGATGGAAAATGATAAAAGGATCCACTGCCACTAATGCCTGTAACTCTGAGACTCTTCTTGCTGAAGTTATCGCTAGGAGCAGAGCAGTTTTCTAGGATAAGAATTTTATCTCAGCTGTATTGGCTGGCTCAAAAGGGGGCAGTGTAAGCTTTTCCAAGACAAAGTTGAGGTCCCATGTAGGTATCGGTGCTCTCCTTGGGGGGTCTTATGTTTTTGGCCCCTCTGAGGTACTGTCTTAGCAGTGGACGTGAAAAAATAGGAGGTTCCGTATTGTAATGAGCTGAAATGGCAGGCATGGATCTTAACTGATGAGAAGGATAGGCCTTTGTCCAGCATCTCAGCTTAGGTATTGTAAAATCTGAGGAATATTTGGAACAAGCGGGTCCTGGATGAAGTAGATCCTTGAAGGCTGTCAGAGCATTCTGTACAGCAAGCATCTCTTTTTGATTGATATGAAGATGCATTTGGTCTGCGGGCCACGTGCCCTGAATACATTTTCCCGCCATGTGTGCCCCCCAGGCATAATCCGATGCATCTGTTGTTAGTGTCTGCCTGGCTATGGGTAAAGTGAAAGGCTGTCCCTTGTTGTAGTGACAGGCCAGTGCCCACCATCGAAACTCTTGTTGCAGGCAGGGAATGAGAGTAATTATTGTTTCCAGGCTGTGGCAATGTTGAGTCCAAACACTTTTTAGATACCATTGTAGCTTCCTCATATGCAGTCTTGCATATAGAATTAGCAGGATGCAGGATGCTATGAAGCCCAAAGCCTGCAGAATTTTTCTTGCAGGTAGCTGGGTCTTTGTTGCCATCATTTGGAAGTAATGAGTCAGTTGCCTTTGTTTGTCTGGTGTGAGATAAGCCATCTGGGCAGTTGTATTTAAGCTTGCACCCAGGAATATTACCTCTTGAGAGGGCACTAGTTTTGATTTCTTTTCGTTCACTGTGAACCCTAGGCAAATTAGTAATCTTTTTACAAACGCCAGATGCTTTAGTAGAATGTCCTTGCTTTCTGCTTGAATAAGGCAGTCGTCCAAGTAGGGATATATTTGAATTCCTTTTTGTCTGCAAAATGCAATAACTGGTGCCAGGCATTTTGTGAAGACCCTGGCCGCAGTAGATAAGCCAAAGGGCAGTGCAGAGAATTGGTAATGCATTGAGCCAGCTATGAATCTGAGGTATCTTCTGCAAGATTATTTGACTGGGACATGCAGGTATGCCTCTTTGAGGTCCAAAGTAACTAGCCAAGCCTTCTTGCCCAGCATGGGTAGAAGTTGCTGCAGTGTCAACATTTTGAATTTTGGAACATCCAGGAAAGCATTTAGAGTAGACAGGTCCAGTACTGGTCTCCAAGCTTTGTCCTTTCTGGGTACCAAGAAAAGTCTTGAGTAAAAGCCTTGCCCCTGCTCTTGCTGTGGTACTTTTTGAATAGCCTTCATGTCCATGAGAGCAGAAATTTGTTTTTGCGCCTCTGCCCAGTGATTGTGTGGCAGGTCTGGCATACCTTTTGCCCTTGGGAGGGAGTGAAAGTGGAACCTGTAACCCTGAGAAACAATATTCAGTACCCATTTGTCCTAGGTGATCATGTGCCAATTTTGTGAGAAAAGTGCTAGTTTTCCCCCTAAGGGTGCTGCCAAAAGGTAAGTACTTGGCAGTGGTAGTGGGAAGTCATTGGGACTGTTTCCTATAAGGTTGTGATTTGTCTTCTCCGCCTTTGGAGGCTGAAGCACCCCATTGTTTAGGTCTGTATGAGCCTTGGGGCTGAGATCTGCCTCTTGGGCGTCTGTATCTGCCTCTTTGTGGCCTGTCTGACACTGGAAAGGACCAATTTTTAGAAGGCCAGTTCCTGCTAAATCTGGGTGGCTGAACCTGTAAGAAATCCTTTACTGTCTGCATTGATTTTGCTTTATCCTCCATTTTCTTTATCACCTCTTCTGCCTTAACACCAAACAAAGTTGTTGTTGTGTCTTTTGGCTTTTCCCGGTTAGGGGTCGCCACACAGGAACTCCGGTCCGCTAATGATTGGTAGTTGATTTTTACGTGCAGAGTTACCAGCCTTGCCACACAACCTTCAACAAAGGCATGCCCATTCACGCATGTCTCCACGCAGAAGACGCTCTAGCTGAGAATCGAACCGGACAGCGTCTTACTGTGAGGCGACAACGCTACCGCAGCACCACCACCGCCTTAACACCAAACAAAGTATCATGCTGTAATGGAGCATCCAATAATTTTGCTTTAACATGTTCAGATAAACTCTGTTCATTTAACCAAGCATACCTTCGAATGACAGAACCTGTAACTGCGGCTCTGCAAGAACCCTCTAGTGAATCAAAACCACATTGCAAAGTATGCTTTCCCACTTGTTCAGCTGCATGCAATAAATCCTGCATTTCCTTGTTTTCAGGACATTCCGAGCTTGTCAGCATTTTCTGTTTTAGCAGAGACATTAGGTATTGTTGATATTTAAGCATGTGAAACTGGCAGTTTAAAGCCCTTACAGCTAAAGTAGCAGAGGTGTAAACTTTTTCTCCCCAGCTGTCCAGTGCTCTAGAATCCCTATCAGAGGGAACAGGGTTTTTTGCAGTGGAAGCCTTGACCCATTTGGGACCCTGAGAAATAGTTTCTGGATCAGCACAAGGGTTTTTATAAAGAAATTTATGTGAGTCTGGAACCCTGTAGTACCTATCTGGCTTAACTGGCGTAGGGGGTAAAGAATCAGGAGACAAACTGGATTCAGAAAATACATCATCAACAATATCTAGCACAGGAGGGATAGCAAGAGGTCTGTGCTGAGGCAATAAAAGAAAGTCTCTGAGCCTTTTCTTGGATTCTGAATAATCCTGGCTCCCCCAAAGGAAATGCTCCCTCATGGTGTGCAGGGTTTCCCCAAAAGAGTAGTCCTCAGGAGGAGAGGCTGAAGGGATAGATTCTTCAGCATCAGAGTCCTCATAGGGAGGAAGAGAATATCCCTGCTCTGAAGAGCAATCAAAGAAATAAAAACCTGGTCAGAGGGAGTCATAGTCAGTGTCTTGCCTAGGCCTTTTATCAGGAGGGGGATGGGAACCCCTGATCAAAGTAATTAGGTCCTTGGCCATTTTAAGCATCTGTTTCTTAGACATGGATGACTGTCCAGGAGAATGCTGTACTTGTTTATTTGTCTTTAAAGGTGTCTTAGACTTTGCCTTGGCTGCTGAAGTGGTCTTGATAGTAAGCTGTGTAGGTCTGAAAACACCCTCAGAAGCCGATGCCTGCTCAGCGGCTCCAGACCCATCTGAGGGAATAGTTTCCATAGGCCCAATACCTTGAGTTTCCAGAGGCCTAGTTGTCTCCATGTGGGAGTCGGAGGCGGCCTGTGGCTCTGAGGTAGCGGGTGTCAGAGGCTGCAAAAGCGCCTCACTGAGAACCGGCAAATGGCCTAGAAGAGGCTTCGTCGTCGGTTTTGGACCTCGGATACCGGTCCTTTTCTTTGTCCTTGCGTTTTTTATGAACTCCAGTCATCAGTTGTTCCGACGGCATTATATAGTTAAACCTTTGGCCAAAGTAATGTAAAGCAAAATCGAACTGACGCTTAATAGTGCGTTGGTTGAATCTAGCACAAAACCAACAACTAGCAACGTCGTGGTCAGGGCCTAGGCAAGGAATACAGTAAGAATGAAAATCCTTATGAGGTATTTGCATCCCACAAGAAATACAATTGTTAACTTTTACTGACATCGGTCTGGAGCAAGAAACAGTTTCCACAACGGGGTACTTAGCTTTATTGAAGACTTCGGATCTGAAATTCAATTTCGAAAATCTCAGGAGTCGGCCAACCGGCACTTGCGAAATGCTTTTGCTTCGGGCACCGCGCGGCAAGAAAGACTGAAGAAAATGGCGTTGGCTACATCTTGTATATCCCTGGCGCACTGACGTCAGGGAAGAGGCGACAGCAACCGACGCCGGACCAGGACTTTGGAATTCAGGCTGACTGTGGGTAGCCTGCCAGCAGGGTAACCCAAGTGTAATGACTGCAACAGTGAAACATGATGAACATCCAGGGGTTACACAATACCAATCATCACAGTCAGTAAACATGCCCAAAAATTATTCATACTGCCTCAAATGAAAGACTGAGGCTTCAGAAGACATTCAAACAAACTCTTCTATTTTCAAAGACAAAGTAGATGAAGGGATTTAAAGAAATTCTAGCTGCTCTATGCACATTTTTCGACAATGAACCTAAACAATCTATGCAGAAGGAGGACAAGTGGCCATGCCAATAATGAAGTTTAAAACTTTAATTCCTAAAGGTCTGAATACAGACAAAATGGAAATGTGTTACTGAACTAAGAACTTGGTTGGCGCTCTTCTAGCTTAGTTTTTAGTAATCTATAGTTACATGCTTTTTTATTTTATTATTTTTTTTAACAATTCAGTTTGTTAACTCAATGGTTTATCAGTTTGCTCTGGTATTGTAATTATATTTAAAGTAAATGGATTTTATTGTGCTGCAGTCTTCTGAAGGTCTGTTTAACCAAGATACCAGGAAGTGAATAACAGTTTTCAGAAAGTACAGTTGTGTTATGAACTTACCATAATTTTGGGTGATCAAGTACATTCACTTTTGTAGTACTGATTCTTGAGCTTCTTGCCTGAGAAAGCCCGATGGATGGGCCCAGCTTACACAGCTTTTTATAGCCCCCAGGCCTGCTGGATTCACTCCCTCACCAATGCCCTACCATAAATGATACAAACGGACATTGGTTGGCACCATCTACAGATCTTTTTTGCCCAGGAAGGTGCAGGTTGTCTCGCTAGAGCCACAACATGACCCACCCAGGGATGACTTGTCCAGAAGGGGGATCTCAACCCCTAGTCAGCTGCTGCTGAACCATGAATAGGAGAGTGCATTGTCAGGTAGTACGGACAAAAGGTGCAAAAGAGCTAGACCATGTATCTACCCCAACATTAAGAATCCCAGAGACAAAGAGGAACAAAGGAGAGAGGGGGTACTAGTACTGTAACAGAATATACTTGAATATCTACAAGTATGGCAAGTTTCTACCACAACTGTACTTACTGTGTTCTTTATAAATCATGGTTGAAGTACTGACGTTTGGCATGACTGACTCACCTTACAGACTGAAGATGATTGGCCATTTGGATGAGCAGGGGGGGGGACATATGGCCTGAAGTGCACCCATGTCAAAAATTGCTATGACCTTGGAAATAACAGCTAAGTTGTAATGATAGGCAAAGTTGTGCACTGACAACTAGCTTGCTGGTTCCAAGATGACTACAGCAGTAATTCCACCTTATGAATTCTGTGGTTGTAGTTGTAGCCCTGGTAGATTGGCATTGCAGCAGTAAATGTGACAGAAAAACGTCAAAGAACAGGACAAAAAAAAAATTAATGTATTTTTTCTCATTCTTGCATGGGGGAATGACTGGAGTAAGGCCCTTACCTAGATCTAGTAACAAGCTTTAAGAGAAAGCAAGTAAATGAAAATAATTTTGAATAGTATAAAGCATTTTTCTCTAGCAAATAATGTATGCTTAGTAGTAATTCTATATCTGGTCCTAATGTCTCCATGGAGACAAAATGATAATGAGAAATTTGATACAATCTAATAAAGAGAAACTTGATACAATCTGATAAAGAAATAATGGCTACAATCTGATAGAGGGAAACTGGCTAGAAAATAAAGAGAGAGCGAGAGAAACTGGCTAGGAGATAATGGTCTTTGAAAGCATTCAGGTATTTTCCCAGCTGGGAGAACTATAAAAATAAGACAAAATGAGCCAACACTTAGTAGAAGCACAGGCTGGACCATGCATATTAGTATGGATAACCTTTCTTTTAGGTTAACTCAAGTCTATAAGTATAGCTGTCAGTTTGGGACATTTATAGCTGTCAGTTTGGGACATTTGTTTCTATTAGGGGGGTAAAACTTCAACATTTGAAGACGTACATAGGTTTGGGTGTTAATAGGTTTTAGTGGGGTATGTTTGTTTTCTTTTCTTTTTTTTATCTGAGGGCTTTCAATAAAACAAAAAGATTTGTAAGATGTTACTTATTTCCAGATTCAATAAAGCCTACATTAAGTGCACACTCTTTTGAGTGAACAGACAACATAGACATAACACACACCTTCTTCCTCTTAATGTTAATGTTCCTACTGGCATTCTTGCAGCTTTAAATTTTGACAGGGATTCCTAAAGGTTACCACAAACTGTAGACTACATGTACACTTAGTGTAATCTTTCTGAGTGACTAGAAAGTACAAAAAATGTGATAAGAATTTCATTGAATATGTTTTGTGTACACTTAGTCTATATTTAGTGTAGGCTTTATTGAATCTGGCCCAAAGGCTCAAATGGATATGACAAGAAACAACTGCATAAAAGTTGAACCTGCCAAATTGTGTATGCATGTAACCGTAAAGCTGGAACTAGACATTTAACAAAAAAGTTGTTATACATAAAAGGTGGGAATAAGAACTTTTTAATACAATGCTGCTTTCTGTAATGTCTTTAAATGTCAGTGGTCTCATAGATAAATGCAAATAAAGAATAGTGAACTACATTAAAAAAATGAAGAGTGCAAACAGCTATGCTACAGCAGACACACTTGGAAAGAAGTGAACATGTGACTTTGATAAACAAAGGTTTTCAGGATGGTTATTCAGTGGAATACATGGGACAAAGGAAAAGAGGAGTCTTATATTAAATGCAAAAGGAGCTCCAACAGTGAGAGAAGAGGATAAAAAAGGATAATAATGGAATATTTGTAATACTAAGGAGTTACTGGCAAGGGAGGAGGATTACATTGGCATGTATTTATATTCTACCTAAAACTGCTATAATGGAGCTTATGAAAATTCTGGGAGAAATAATCAGCTTTATACAAGGAATATTACTTATAGTTTGGGACTGGAATTTGATTTGCAGCAGTGAGGATGTGTCTGGGAAGCCCAAAAGGGAAAGTATAACAAAGGAGGGTAGACATTTGAAGAAATTTATGTATGAAAATATTTGGCATGGACAATGTGAATTCAGTACTAGGAGTTTGGAGTGAATTTACATATTATTTCCCAAGATATAAAAACTGCCCTAAGCTAGAAAGAATTTACATTTCACAGGAACGTGTGCATTTACTTGAAGCCCTTGATACACACCCAGTAACTATTTCAGATCATTCACCAATCATAACTAAAATAACGACACAGGGTAATGAAATAAAAATGAGACACTGGCAGTTTCCCACCGATCTGTTGAAAAGACAGGAATTTAAAGAATGGGTAGTGGAAATTATTCAGGAGCTATTACAGAAGAAGATGTCTTCTGAAAATAGAGCTAGGGAATGGGATAAAATTAATGTAGAGTTTAAAAAAAGGATAGACATAAAAGAAAGGGAGATATGGTTAGGAAGTAAAAATAATTACTTAGAGGGAATGACAAATGTTAAAGTATTGTAGAATAGTGGGAATTTCACAGAACAAGAAGAGAAGCAACTGCAGAATGCTACACAGAAAATGAGGGATTACCTCAATAATACACACAAGTTTAAAAAGACTGCTGTTAAGCAACTGTTTTTTTTTCCTAATAACGCTAGAGCACAAAACTTTTAGCACAATGATTCATAAAACAGAAAGTAGAAAGGGCTGTCACCGAGCTTAGGGAGCTTATAACAAGAAAGGTAACAAGAGATCATGCAGAGGTATTAGAAATATTTTGGAAATTATATGAAAGTCTGTATAAAGCAGAGAAAAACAGAAATCAATGAAAGGTACAAATAGAAATGTTTATGGAAGAATTAAATATGTCAAGGTTAGAGGTAGATGAGGCTTAATTACTAACAGGACAGGAGGAGATGAGATAAAAATGGTGATGTACAACCAATGTACAGGAAAGACCCCAGGAATAGAAGGTATTCCTGTGGAGGTCTGAAAGCTAGGAGGTAAAAACTGATAAAAATCTGGAAGGTTTTGTTTAACAGTATTTTAAGAGGAAGAGAAGTACCTGCAAGAAAGTGGTGGTAGCTGCAATAACTAAAGAGGGTAAAGATCCATCAGATCCATCTTCTTAAAGACCCATTTCAATACTAAACCATAATTATAAAGTGTTTATGTCTATGATAGCTAATGAAATGGCAAAAGAGATGACAAAATTGATAGATATGGATCAATGTGGCTTTGTGGAGGGGACACAAATATTTGACAACATTAACAGAACAATGATATGATCCAGAGGGAAGCTGAATGTAAAAAAATGCCACTGTTGTTGGTGGGTCTTGACACAAAGAAAGCATCTGACAGCGTAAGTTTGGACTTTATGAGGACAGCAATGGAAGCATTTGCATTCCCTAATAAAATTATAAGAATGACTATGAAGATATATGAGGGATTTGGAGGCAAAATTAAAGTGGGCTGGGTCCTCTCTGATAATTTCTGCTTTAGCAGAAGAACCAGGCAGGTGTGTCCTCTTTCCACCTTGTTATTTGCATTATATTTAGAACCACTAACAAAAAAAGGGACTCAGAAATTTAATTTAAGGATATAATTGGTCTCTGTCACTTTTTGCAGACAATATTAGTTTATATCTAACAAAACCAGAAAAGGATATATTACAGTGTTTTGGAACATTTTGAGACAGTTTCAAATTTTTTGGGGATACAAAGTTAATGAAGCTAAAACAAAAGTAATAGTAAATTATGTACCCAGACAGAAACTGGTTCAGCAATATCCATATTTATGGGGACACGATAAAATGAAGTATTTAGGAGTATGGATTAAAGTGATTTTGGTGTGGTAGCTAAAGATATGTGGAAAGAGACTAATCAAAAGATAATACAAAAACTGATAAATTGGATAGTAAGATACAAGCAGTTAAAATGTTTTTAGTCGTATACACAGGTCAGGCATATTTTTATCAGCCAGAGGAGAGACTGTCGATAGCAATTAATAAAGACCTGAAAGATTTTATCTTGCAAGGGAAGACAGCAAGAGTCAACTGAGATAAGATGGTTCTTCAAACAGAACAAGGCAGATTGGGATTACCTGATTTGAAGGGGTATTTTAGAGCTACACAGTTAAGGTTCCTATACAGAGCACAAGCATAAACCTACAATTTAAAGTGGAAAGAAATGATGATGACATGGGGGGGAGCTCAAGAAACAAGGAGAGACTGGGATTTTGGGCGCAGATCTTTAAGAATAGCAATAATCACACAGAATATTATGCAGCCTAAAGTATTCTAAGAACTAAGCCAGCATGGTAACAGAGGAAGGAGAGTCTGCCAATAGGGATGACTGCAATTAGGGATACAGACAACAGGCAAGAGGGGGCTGGAATTTATTGGAGAAAACTGGCAAAGGAACCAAAGTACTGGGAGCAAATAACTAGAGCGGGAAAGGTAATAGAATGTGAAGATGCCAAGAATTTATTTGGACTGCAGGTTAGAGATTGCCTTCCCTATCAAGGACTAATATCAGAGTATAGTCAAAGAGAAAGAAATAGGGAGTATCTTAAAAGATTGTAGAATCTAGAGCTGAAGCTGCCATTAAAAAATGAATAATTAGTAGAGCATATAAAATATTGCGTGATAATTATAAGAATCAATCAGAGAAGGTTAGAAAGGATTGGGAAGAGAGACTGGATAAGTAATTCACAAAGAAACAATGGGGGAATATATGTATGTCTCCCAAATATGCAACAAAATCTAGAAGATTTAGGATTTTTGCTTAGAAATGTTTATATAGATATTTTTATCCCACAAGTAGACTCCAGAGAATTTTTCCTCTGTTAGACAACAAATGTTGGACATGTGAAGGAGAAGAAAGAGGTAACTGGGAACATATTTTCTGAGTGTGTAATGAGCTGACAGACTTTAAAAATTTCCTGTAGACTACTCTGTTGGCGATACTGGGTTAGCAGATTAGTGCAACTAGGAAAATGATTTTTCTGAACTATGATACAGAATAAGAATTGCCTAATAATGCCTTGCTCAGTCTAATTATTATGGCTGTCAAAAAAGTAATTACTAGAAAATGGAAATCAAAGTCTAAACTAACTGAACTAGAAGTAGTGAATATAGTAATAGAGATAAAACAACTGGAACTGACATCTTTAAAAAAAGGATAGGAGCAAATTACATAAGAAAAAATGTGAATTGTGGGAACAATACATACAAAGGAGGAATGAGATTTAAAAGAAGGCAGGACATGAATAAGTTATGTAATGTCTGACTGACAATGATTGTGTAGATTATAACTGATATATAATGTTTGCAACCAGGATTATGTCATTATGCTCTGTGATGTAAAATGCTTGCAGCTGGGATTATGTCAATATGGTTTGTTTTCATTTATATACATGTATGACTGCCTATGTCATAAGTGATAATTTAATAAAGACATTTCTTGTTAAAAATGTTCTTCCCAATTACCTCTTTAAGCTTGACCTAATTCATTATGCTACTAGTACACTCTCAACTTCAAGCAAATCAATGCCCCACTATCCTGGAAAGTACAGTTGTGTACACTTACCATAAATGTAGATGTTCGCGTGTATTCACTTGTTGCAGTCCTAACAAATGGGTTATCTGGCCCTCAATCGGCCCGAATACCAAAGGTAAGGGGATATGACGTTGGCTGCTGTCGGCTGTATAGGACGTCAGTATCCCTGATACAAAAGGAAGCAGCCGACGTCACTTCCTCAGTCTTTCTTGCCACAAATGTCAGGAGCCCCCAAGAAACAAGGCTTAGCAAAAATATAAAGCATCCTTGGTAAACAAAACCAAATAAAGCCTGCACCTTAGGAAAGGAGAGCAGAAGGAAACCAAAACAGGGGGAAGGAGGGAGGGAAACCAGGACTGCAACAGTGAATACACTCAAACATCTACATTTATGGTAAGTGTACACAACTGTACTATGCTCATCGTGTTTCTCTGTTGCAGTCCTAACAAATGGGCTGATTACCAAAGCCCAGAGAAGAGGGAGGAGGTACCAACACAATCAAGGACTGGAGAGAATGCCCTGCAGAACAGCAGTGGCAAACCCTGCCCTGGATCTAGAAAACAAAGGCAAATTATAATGCTTTGTAAAAGTGTGTAAAGAAGACCATGTGGCAGCCTCTAAAATGTCTTTAGTAGGGACACCCCTTAAAAAAGCTGCAGAAGTGGAGGCTGTTCTTGTGGAGTGGGTCCTCGCTCCTTGAAGAGGAACCTTGCCATGAAAGGAGTAACAAAAAGTAATACAGTGTGTAATCTATTTAGAAATGGTTTCTTAGGAATAGCTTTGCCCTGAGCTCCAGGAGCAAAGCTGACCAATAGCTGAGATGATTGTCGAAGGTCCTTAGTCCTGTCCAGGTAGAACCTGAGCTGTTTCTGTACATCAAGAGAATGCAGGATCCTTTTACCTCTATTTTGAGGATTAGGAAAGAATGTAGGAAGGTGTAGGAACTGATTAAGAGTCAGGCTAGAAACCACCTTCGGCATTAAAAGAGGGATTGGTCCTCAGGGAGACACAATCTGCATGGAAGATGAGAAAAGGCTCCACAGCCATCAAAGCCTGCAGTTCTGAAACTCTCCCTTGCTGAAGAAATGGCCACAAGGAATGCAGTTTTCCAAGAGAGAAACTTTAAATTTGCAGTGGCAGCTGGCTCAAAAGGAGGAAGAGTGAGCTTTTCCAACACAAAATTAAGGTCCCAGACCGGAGAAGGTGCCCTTCTGGGAGGTTTTAAATTGCTGGCACTTCTGAGAAACATTTGCATCAGGGGATGAGAGAAAATGGGCTGTTCAAAAGAACAGTAAGCAGAAATAGCTGAAGCATGGATCTTGACAGAAGAAAAGGAAAGTCCACCTTGAAGCAATTCAGCCAAGTATTCCAGGATCAGAGGAAGAGTAGGCTGAGAAGAAGATTCCCCTTTAGCCTACATCCAGTGAGAGAATCTTTCCCATTTGCCAGTGTAGGACTCCCTAGTGCTAGGCATCCTGGCCTCACGAAGTATGTCAACCATCTGCTGGGAAAGGGAAGAAGAAGTAGAGTGATTCATACAATGAGCCATGCTGCCAAATGGAGAGGCTGAAGATGAGGATGCAGAATTTTTTCCCCTTCCTGAACCAAAAGATCGGGTTTCAGAGGAATATGCCATGGAGGAAATTGGGAGAGACTGCAAAGCAGAGGATACCAATGCTGCCTGGGCCAGTCTGGAGCTATGAGAATGGTCCTTGGTCTTTCATCCCTGATCTTCAACAATTATCTGGGAAGAAGAGGAAGAGGACAGAAGTCATAAATTAAAAGCAGTGTCCAAGGGAAAGACAGAACATCCACTTTCCAGACTTTACTGTGATGCTGTCTGGTGCAAAAAAGTGGCAGAAGGTGGTTGTCTGGGGAGGAGAAAAGATCCACCTGCGGAGTGCCCCAACACTGAATGATGCTGTAAAAGACTGTTCTGTTCAGCTGCCACTCGTGAGTATCTAGGGTCGTCTGCTCAACTGGTCTGCCAAAACACAGTCTCCCTGGAAGAAACTGAGCTAGGAGATGTAGGCCTAATGATGCTGCTGTGGACCATAGAATCATGCTCTGTCTGGACAGGGGGTAAGAATGAGTCCCTCCCTGTTTGTTGATATACCACATGACTGTGGTGTTGTCTGTTCTGACCAGCAGAGTTCCAGGCGAAAGAAGATGCTTGAAAGCCAGTAAGGCCTGGTGAACTGCAATTAATTCCTTCAGGTTTATGTGCAAGTGCATCTGCTGGGCGTTCCAATGTCCCTGTATGCATCTGCCATCCAGGTGAGCTCCCCAGGCATAGTCCGATGAGTCTGTGGCCGGAACTTGAATTGCAGGAGGTGGACAGAAAGGCATGCCCTTGTTTTGCAATCAGGCTGTCACCCACCATAGAAACTATCTCTCTGCAGACAAGGAAGCAGAGGGATAATCACATCCAAGGTCTGTGTATGTTGACACCAAAGGTACCATTGCAATTTCCTCATATGCAGATTTGCATATGGAATCATGGGAATACAAGAGGCCATGAATCCCAGAGCTTGCAGGTATTTCCTTGCAGGAAGCTGGGACAGGCTTGCCAAGTCCTTGAAGTAAGCTGAAAGAGTTAGCTGATTCTCCTGGGTGAGATACATCATCTGGGCGACTGTGTTCAGACTCGCTCCCAGGAATGTTATCTTCTTTGATGGTACCATTTTTGACTTTTGCTCATTGAGAGTGTAACCCAGGGAAGAGAGAAGAGTCTTTACAAATTCCAAATCCTTTAACAGCTGTTCCCGAGACTTTGCTTGAATCAGACAGTCGTCCAAGTAAGGGTAAATCTGAATTTTCTTCTGCCTGCAAAAGGCAATGACTGGAGCCAGGCACTATGTAAAAACTCTGGGAACAGTAGATAAGCCAAAGGGCAGTGCAGAGAATTGATAATGTTGCTTGCCCACTCTGAAGCAAAGAAACTGCCTGCAGCTTTCCCTGATAGGGACGTGCAAATAAGCTTCTTTGAGATCCAAAGTTACCAGCCAGGAATCCTTGTCCAACATTGGTAGCAACTGCTGAAAAGTGAGCATTTTGAACTTTGGAATTACCAAAAAAAGAGTTCGGAATGGACAGATCTACGATAGGCCGCCAGGTGCCTTCTTTTTTTGGCACCAAGAAAAGTCTGGAATGGAAGCCTTGGCCTACCTGCTGAGCAGGAACTGATTCTATTGCCCCCAAATGCAACAGAGACAAAATTTGCTTTTCTATTCCTGCCTTTTGATTTGAAAGAATGTCCAGGAATCCTTTGTGCACTGGAAAGGTGTGGAAAGAAAACTTGTGTCCTAGGGATACAGTTCTGAATACCGATTTGTCGTCCGTGATGGTGGCCCAGACCTTTGCAAAAATGGCCAACCTTCCCCTTAAAGGAAACTCCAGGCAAGCAGGAACAGGCAGGCACTGGACTACATCACTGAGAATGCTTGGACTGAGATGCAGGCTTAAAACTTCCCGACTTAGAAGTGGAAGCATGCCATTGTTTAGTCCTTTGAGGGGTAGCCCCATGTCCCCTAGCAGATTTATAACCTCTGGTCCTAGAACAGTTCTGTCTGCTGGTATCAGGAAACATCCAACTCTTAGAAGGGTAGTTCCTGCTAAAGCGAGGAAGTTGAACTTGCAGAAAGTATTTAACTGTTTGCATGGACTTGGCCTTATCCTCCATTTTCTTGAGCACCTCCTCCTCTTAACTGCCAAAAAGACTGTCCTTGTGTAAAGGTACATCTAAAAGCTTGGTCTTGACAGGCTCTGGAAGGGGCTGTTCCCTGAGCCAAGCATGCCTCCTGATAACAGATCCAGTAGCTGCAGCCCTGCAGGAAGCTTCAAGAACATCAAAACCACAGTGTAATGAATGCTTGTTAACAAGACTGGCAGAATTAAGTAAATCCTGCATATCCTTATTCACCGCCAGAAGAGGCACACTGGAAATATGTGACTTAATAGCCTCCAAGGCAAGCTGCGGATACTTGAGCATACGAAAAAGGCAATTGGTAGACCTAACAGCAAGAGTGGCAGAGGTATAAACCTTCTTTCCCCACCCGTCTAGATTCCTAGATTCTCTATCAGAAGGAACAGGATTTCTGGTAACAGTGGCCTTAACCCCTTTAGACCCTTGAGAAATAACCTCTAGGTCAGCTAGAGGATTACGATAAAGAAACAAATGAGAATCAGGAACTGTGTAGTATTTGTCAGGTTTCCTGGGAGCAGGAGGAACAGAATTTGAAGTCAAGGAATTTTCCAGAAAAACATCATCCACCACGTCCAACACAGTGGGAATAGCCAGAGGCTTTGCTGAGACAAATCCAAAAATTCTCTGATCCTTTTCTTGGATTGAGAGTAGTCTTGACTTTCCCATTTAAAATGCTCCCTAAGAGTATTCAAAGCATCACCAAAAGAAAAATCCTCTGGAGGAGACGCAGAAGGAAAAAATTCCTCTGCATCAGAATCCTCAAAAGTAGAAAAAAACCTGAGAAACTTCCTCTTCATCAGCTGAAATGCTGAAGTCTCAGTACCTGAAAAGGATAAAGCTTCTGGAGATAAACCCTGCCTCTTTTGGAGGGAGGAGGCTGTGAGTCCCTAATAAGAGTCAAAAGATCATTAGCCATTTTAACCATCTGAGACTGAGGGGAACGAGAAGCAGCTGGAGCCTGTTTCTTCACAGGCTTGCGACTAGAGGATTTACCTGAAAGCCGGAAGGACTCAGGGGGCTTGGCTACCGAGGAGGTCGTCGGTATGTGCCTGCTGTCAGAATGAAGAACGGAGGCCTCGGAAACTGGAGCCTGCTTAGCTACAGGCTGAAGGTCAGATGACAAAATGGAAGCCGGAGGCATGGAGGACTCCGAAATGGTCTCACCAGAAGCCTGCGGAGGCAAATCCGCGGACTGCTGGGACTGCAAAGGTGCCTCACTGACTACTGACAGACTGACGACCAACAATGTAGTCGGTAGATTTGACCCTCTGAAGCCTGTCTCTGTCCTTATGTTTCTTAGGAACATCCAAAGCCTGAAGACCAGCAGACGCCATCCCGATGAACTTAGGCCAAACTCCAAAATGCTTAGCTAAAAGCTTAATATGACGATTAATAGTATGCGGATTAAAGGAAGCACAGAGCTCACAATTAGGTATGTCGTGGTCAAGGCCTAAACAAATAATGCAGTAAGAATTAAAATCTCTGTGGGGAATCTGCTTTCCACAGGCAAGGTAATTATTAACTTTTTGTGACATTGTTAAGGCAAGAAAAAGAGGATCCCCAACAGGGTACTTAGCTTTAGATTACTTCAACTTTCGTAGTTGGAAATCAAAAAGGTAAATGGCTGACCGGCACTTATGCAAAAAAGCTTCTGCTTCAGGCTCCGCAGCAAAGAAGACTGAGGAAGAGACGTCGGCTGCTTCCTTTTGTATCAAGGATACTGACATCCTATACAACCGACAGCAGCAGACGTCATATCCCCTTACCTTTGGTATTCGGGCCGATCAAGGGCTACCGGGGCCCGGATAACCCATTTGTTAGGACTGCAACAGTGAAACACGATGAACATCTACAGCTTTGTCAGTCATTTCTAAAACTCTGTCACTGTTCTGACCAAATTAAACTTCTAATCAACCACAAAAAAAATTGTGCTTTTTTCACATACACAAAAAGCTCCACACCAGCCCACCATTGCCATGATAGACGCACAATCTATCACTTTCAATACTCATACTGACAATATTACTAATTAATTTATTTATTTAACATTTGTCTACCAAGAAAGTCTGACTTGGAACTAAGCCAATTTTCAGCGGAGGCCAGGAAGGAATGCTCCAGAGGTATGTCTTTGAAACATGGGAGAAAACCAGAGCATCCAGAGGAAACCCACAAGAATGCAAGGAGGACATGCAGACTCCACACAGAAGGCACTCCAGCCAAGAATCGAACTGGAGAACTTCTTGCAACAATGCTACCGCTGCATCACTGCACTGTCCTGTAATAAAGTTTACTCACAGCTGAAGCTCCACTAGAATCTCCCATGTCCTATCCCTACTGCCTGCAGACCCATAGCCAAAAACATTATTCTTCCAAAGTTAGAATATGGTTTGCCATTACTATCCTTCCATTTTTTCCTATAATGCCCAAAGATTACAAACACTTGAAAATAAAAATTGGCAGATTTGCTCTTCTTGCAAATTCCAGAACACATCACTGCCTCCTACCTCAAACTCTTCACTGACTTTCAGTGACACAAAGATCCACATATCTGTTTTCTACCTTACTATACAAAATCCTACAAGACAGCTAACTGCCCTCTCTAAATGCTCTGTGGAATAAGCTCCCTCCTGAAATTAAGTCATAAAGTTTCCTGAAGGGTTTCAGGGTCTCACTTTCAGAACACCTCTTTAGTGAGCTGACTGTAAATTCTTTAGACACAATGGTTAATAGACAATAATTAACTCATAAATTCATAATCTCAGCACTGTCCTCATTTCTTACTATACGTGCTCCATACTAAACTTTTTTCCATCTGTTAGCTACTCATTATTTGAATGTGTACATTTTTTGGTTAAGAAGACAAGCTCTTATTGTATTAGCTACACTGCTCAATGTATATAACTTGGGTACTTGAATGCCATATAAATCTTGTCATTTTTGGTTGTACCATACATTTATCAACAATATAACTTAGACCTTGGCCAAGGTCGTGGCTGTAAAGGGTTTGCAGACCAATCCCTCTACCCAGTTGATAAACAGAAAATAAATAAAAAGAAACCAGCAATGACTATCCATGCAACATGAAACTCTTCCTGTGTTCCTAGCTCGTATCCATCAGTAACTATGTAAAAACAGACCAGACTTTGTGCCTTGGGTTTGATCACTTGACATTAAGAGACCTTGTTTCAGTTGTTGCTAAATCATCTTAGCATAAAGAGCACTGCTAAAATTAAATATTTGAATCCAAAGGAAGGCTTGTCAACTGTTACACTGTGCTGTTCTCTTTGTATGCAGACTATAACAATGGCCTTTATCTGGTGATGGAGAATATAGACATAGTTACTGTAGTGAACTACAGCATGTCTGTTTATAGAAGCAAGCCATTAAATGGATGTTACAGCTTTAAGGAAGATGAACCAGAGGACCAAGTACAAAGTAAAAAATAGAAGTTATTTGTTTACATAAAGTACAGTTTTGTACCTACCATAAATGTAGATGTTCGAAGATCCACATTGCTGCAGTCCTTACATATGGGTAGTCCGCTGTCCTCGGTCGGCCCGAATACCAAAGTATAAGGCTGACGTCGGTCATGGGCGCTCAAATCTGACATCAGAGCGTCAGGGTATAAAAGCGCATGACCGACGTCATATCCTCAGTCTTTTCTTGCCCCAGATGTCAGAAGGCCCTAAAAGGAAAGGCCACAGCCCAAAAACAGGAAACCTCCCAAAAACATGCCCAACAACAACCAAAACACCCAAACCATATAACCATGCCAAACTACAGAGGGGAAGGAGGGAGGGTAAATTGGACTGCAGCAATGTGGATCTTCGAACATCTACATTTATGGTAGGTACAAAACTGTACTATGTTCTTCATCTCACATTGCTGCAGTCCTTACATATGGGTAGAATCCCAAAGCAGAGGTAAAGGGAGGATGGCAAAATCATAAAGCATTAGGGGCTGCTAAAATGCCCTGTAATATTGCAGTGGCAAATCCAGCCCTAGACTTAGAATAGAGAGGAAGGTGGTAATGCTTGGAAAAAGTATGTACTGAACTCCAAGTGGCTGCTTCCAAAATATCTTTTGTAGCTACCCCCCTTAGAAAAGCAGTAGAAGTGGCAGTAGCTCTAGTGGAATGAGGTCTGATTCCAGCCGGAATCTCCTTACCATGATGGGAGTAACAGAAAGAAATACAAAAACCAATCCATTTAGAAATAGTTTGTTTTGAAACAGGTTTTCCCTGAGAACCCAAAGCAAAAGAAACAAACAACTGCTGAGACTGCCTGAACCCCTTGGTTCTGCTCAAATACTCGTAACTGCCTGTGAATATCCAAAGTATGCAAAATCTTCTCCCCTTTATTTTGAGGGTTTGCATAAAAAGTAGGCAAATGAATAGTTTGGTTCAAGGCCACACTAGAAACCACTTTAGGCATAAAGGAAGGATTAGTACGCAAAGATACCCTATCCTTATGAAAAATCAGGAAAGGTTCCACTGCCATGAGGGCCTGTAATTCAGAAACCCTTCTTGCAGAGGTAATGGCCAACAAAAAAGCAGTCTTCCATGATAAATACTTTAACTCGGCAGTAGCTGCAGGCTCAAAAGGTTGTAGAGTAAGCTTTTCCAACACAAAATTGAGATCCCAAGCAGGAGTAGGAGCTCTACGTGGGGTCTTATGTTCTTTGCCCCTCTAAGAAATTGTTTAAACAAAGGATGGGAAAATAAAGGAGGGTCACAGTCATAGTGAGCAGAAATGGCTGCAGCATGAACCTTTATCGAGGAGAAAGACAAACCCTTGTCCAATAATTCAGTAAGATATTGAAGAGAAACACTTAAATCAGGTTTGGAAACATCAAAGTCCTTCGCTTTGCTCCAAAGAAAAAATCTCCTCCATTTATCAGCGTAAACCTTCCTTGTACTAGGCCTTCTGGCCTCCAAAATAACATTCAAAACTTGTTGTGGAAGCTGAGACCCTCCAGGGTCTAAAACAGAATATGCCAGGCTGTGAGATGCAGAGACTGAATCTTGACATTGAGGAAGTGATTGCCCTCCTGAGACAAAGATGCGGAATCAAAGGCAGAGGCCATGGAGGCTCCCGTACTAAACTCCTCAGTAGTGGGTACCAGTGCTGTCGAGGCCAATCCGGAGCTATCAGAATCATGGAAGGCTTGTCTTTTCTGGCCTTCAAGAGTACCTTGGGAATGAGAGGCAGAGGTGGAAAGGCATAGACATGAAGATTGCTCCAACTGAATGATAGAGCATCCACCTTCCAAGCTGTGGGATGAAACATTCTTGTGCAAAACTTTGGCAACTGGTAATTTAGTGGAGAAGCGAACAGATCTATGTCTGGAGTCCCCCATAACACTGTCAACTTTTGAAATACATGAGGATCCAGTTTCCACTCGTGAGGATCCACTATTTGTCTGCTCAACACATCTGCTAAGGAGTTCTGTGCTCCTGGTAGAAACCTTGCCTGAAGATTGAGGTGTAAACTGAGAGCAGTCTCCCACAAAATCATCGCTTGCCTGCAAAGAGGGTACGAATGGGTTCCCCCTTGCTTGTTGATGTACCACATGACAGTAGTGTTGTCTGTTTGAATCAACACCTGCCCTGGTTGAAGTAAATCCTTGAAAGCCATCAATGCAAACTGAACTGCTAACATCTCCTTCAAGTTGATATGCAAATGTTGAAGTCTGACAGGCCATGTGTCTTGCACCCATTTTCCATTGAGGTGTGCTCCCCAGGCCTTGTCCGAGGCATCTGTCGTTAGAATCTGACTCGCCTCTGGTCGGGTCACAGAGAGTCCCTTGTTTAGGTGACATTCCTGAGCCCACCACAAAAATTCCTTCTGAATGCAAGGTATTATCTGAATGACAGTGTCTAGATCTTGGCAGTGTTGTGTCCATACATTTTTGAGATACCACTGAAGCTTCCTCATATGCAGTTTGGCATTGGGAAGCACCAGAATACAAGATGCCATGAACCCCAAGGCTTGAAGGACTGTCCTTGCAGTCAGCCTGGACTGTAGAGACATTTGATGGAAATACAGAGAAAGGCTTCTTTGTTTGTCCGGGGTCAAAAAAGCCATCTGGGAAGCTGTATTCAGTCTCACATCCAGAAAGCACATGTCCTGAGAGGGTACTAGACTGGACTTTGTTTCATTCACAGAATACCCTAGGCATCTTAACACTACCATCACATACTGTAGATGATGAAGAAGTTCGTCCTTGTCTTGTGCAATAATCAGGCAATCGTCCAAATAAGGATAAATCTGTATTCCTCTTAACCTGAAAAAGGCTATCACTGGAGCCAGAACCTTTGTGAACACTCTGGGCAGTAGATAAGCCAAAGGGCAATGCAGAGAACTGATAATGTAAATTTCCAGCCCGAAAACACAGGTACCTCCTGCAACAGGGCCTGATAGGAACATGAAGATAAGCCTCTTTGAGATCCAGAGTTACCATCCAGTGATCTTTTCCCAACAGTGGTAAAAGCTGTTGTAACGTCAGCATTTTGAACTTTGGAATGTCCAGATAAGTGTTGAGGATAGATAAATCCAAAATTGGTCTCCACGTGTTCCCTTTCTTTGGTACTAGAAACAGGCGAGAATAAAATCCTAGGCCCACTTCTGACAGAGGAACTGGCTGTATAGCTCCTATTTGAAGAAGTAAAGAAATCTGCTTGTGAGCCTCTATCCTTTGCCGAGGAGGAACGTCTGGCATGCCTTTGAAAGGAGGCAATGTATGGAAATAGAATTTGTAGCCTCGGTTTATAATGTCTAAAACCCATTTGTCCTGGGTGATTAAAAGCCAGTTTTGCTTGAAAAGTGCTAACTTTCCTCCCAAAGGAGCTGCCAGGCAAGAAGAATCTGGCAGCTGAAAATGCAGGTCATTGGGCCTGTTTACGAAAGGACTGGCCCCTGCCCTCACCTGCAGACTGTGCAGGCGAACTCCAAGTTCTAGGCCTGAATGTGCTGTGAGCTCTGCCCCTGCCACGTCTAGATCTACCCCTAGACTGAGAATCAGAAGAAGGGTATGTTCACCCCTTAGTAGGCCAATTTCTACTAAACTTTGGAGGTTGCACCTGCAAAAAATCTTTAACAGTCTGCATAGACTTAGCCTTGTCTTCCATTTTCTTCAAAACAGACTCCACAGGGGGACCAAACAAAACTTCAGACTGTAAAGGGGCATCCAGAATTCTAGTTTTAACATGCTCGGACAAATTCTGATCCTTAAGCCAGGCGTGCCTACGAAGAACTGAACCAGTGGCAGCCACCCTAGAAGAGGCCTGTACAGCATCAAAACCACACTGCAAAGAATGCTTACCCACCTGTTCAGAGACATGTACTAAATCCTGCAATTCTTTACACTCTATGCCCTCTGCCAAAGCATCCACTTTAGATTTTAGCTGAGAAAGGAGGAAATTCTGATACTTCAACATATGAAACTGGCAATTCAAAGCCCTCATTGCTAAAGTAGAAGAGGTATACACCTTCTTACCCCATCTATCCAAAGCCCTAGCTTCCTTATCTAGAGGAACCAGATTCTTCACAACAGAGGCTCTAACACCCTTAGGCCCCTGACTAATAGTTTCTGGGTCCGCCCTAGGCAGGGCCGGCCTTAGGCATAGGCGAACTAGGCAACCGCCTAGGGCGCTGTACAGGCTGGCCTCATAAAGGGCGCAAAATCAAACCAACAAAAACTTCTTTATTTTTTTTACTGTTTTCAGCATTGGTTGCTCCCAATTCCCGTTTGTACAGTAGCAATTGCGCCCTCCCCGTAATTACATTGCATCCACGACTGACGACACGAACACACAGCACATAGAATGCCCCTCTACATTGTTGTTCTTCCATTCCCTCCCCCTGCGTGATGTATGTGATGAGTCTCATTAGTGGCTGCTGTTGTCAACCTGTCCGCATTGATCATTTCATCATTTTCGTTGGAATTTGATGAGCTAGAGGCGGCGCATCCATTGGCTGATATTTACTTCCTGAATTTATTCACGAGACTGGACAGCATGGTGTGGATTATCGGCCTGGTTCCTTTCACCACGCGGATTTCGCATTTGTATTTCATGCCCTTGTTTTGCTTCACTTGCTTCTGTTGCTTCAATTTTTTTGCTTTAAGGTAAGTTGATTTGGGCAGGCGCCTCTCTCACAAGCAAGACTTAATTAATATAATGCTGTGCGGTGCCTGTGTGAAAATTGTTGTGTTTTCCTGCTCTGGAACTGGTTGTTGGGCTTGGGGTTACTAGCTAAACTTATCGTTTAGTTGTGGAACTTGTGCTGTGCATCAGTTCGCTGGCTGGTGTTGGTCAGCAAGTGTATTTTTTATTTATGTTGGTCTTGTGTGCCTGCCAGATTTTAATTTCATTTTCTTGGAAGCTAGAGGGAATTACTTTATTAGCTGCTGCCTGGATAGTGCAAACTTTGTTGCTATAAGCACTAATGACAAATAGTTATCTGGCTATGTTTTTTGTTGCAGAACTGTTTGACTGTAGGCAGGAATGTTTTTAACTTCATTCTCTTGGAAGCTAGAGGGAATTAATTTGTTAGCTGCTGGATAGTGCAGACTGTGTTGCTATAAGCAGTAATGACAGTTATCTGGCCATGTTTTTTGTTACAGAACATTTTGATAACCTTCACAAAGAGTCTTATTAGATATGATATATCTGGTACTGACCCTGTTCTGTGCTTCTGATATCCTGACTAATCTACATTATGTGAGCAAAGTTACAATCAAACTACTACATCAGACCCTCTACAATGATGCATCGGTGTATCTCACTTAATTTTCTGCACTGTTAGTTTAGGCAAGGTTTATCCATGATGCCACTGAAAACTGCACTTAATCCTACATAATGCAAACAAATGTCCAGTCCTTAAATCACTGATTAAAAGCTACATTTCATCCCATATTTTACAGCCATTTCTGATCTGCTAATTTTAAAGGGAATTCTTTCCTGTTTTATCTGATCTCTCTTTTTGTTACATCAAGATCCCAGATTTGCCTGCATCTGCACTGCTAAAGCATTCATTAATTTTCTTTAGTACTGTATACAACTTTTCATTTAATCACTCAACTCTACTGTAATAACTATAACAGCTATCTATGCAACGTTATTGTACACAGAATGCTATTTGTCACTACTGCATTACCTGACTTGGCTGCATTTATCAGAACATCATGCTGCATAATGTCAGGTATAAGAACTCGTTCTTAATTGTTTACTGTTTTCCTAATTGTATTCAGAATGTTGATAGAGCAGCTGTCAAAATGTTTTCTTTTTCTGGCAGTTTAAAACAATCCATGTAGTAAATAATGCAAAAAAAAGCATAGCTCAATGTACCAGGAATCTTGATATATATGCTTTCTTATATAGTAAACATAAACAGAGGGCTTGGCTGAGTGCATTTAACCACTGGAGGTGACGATCTGTTATGTTGATGGCCTCACAACAGTGATTTTCTGCTGACATGATCTGTTTCTTATGGGCATTATATATAGTTATCTACTATTGATTTATTGCTGTTTTTTAGCTGTTGTAATTTAATTTGTAAACATTACCTGGACAGAGTATTACCATGTTTTACTAACTCCTTTAGTTCAGTTGGATGTATAAGTAGTTTTTGACTCACTTAGCCATACAGTCTTGTATCACACTTGAACTTGATACTTACCTGGGGTACTTGCTAAATGAAGTGAGACTTAATAATGAAAAGTGTTTTAATTTCCATACGCTATGATGATAATTTTGATTCCAGTATGGATTTACACAATTTTCACATGGTGTAACACAGAATAAAAAGCAGTACATCATATGGATGGATGTATAGGTACTGCAGTTTGCTTTCACTTCATCCCCATTTCCTTTCATCATTTCCTCGCTGCCTGTTGGGGAACTGAGATGTATATAGAGGTGTATATAGAGGTGATTTTGTTTTAAACATTTGTTTACACATGGTCCGACTTGGAAGGAGGTCAATTTTCAGTGTAGGCCTGGGGAGAAATGCTCCAGATGCATGTCTTTGACATAGCTAGAAATAGAAAGACAGAGATTTATGTTGATTTTCTTTTTGGTGCATTCACTGTCAATATTATGGAACTCCATATTTCAAGCAGTTATGATGTATTCTTTTTTTAATTCATTGATACAGAAATGCTCCCAGTGCATGTTCTTTTTAGTTTTTATAATGGAGTAATGATAAAACACACTGCCATTCGTGTATTTTAAAGTGATTCATAAAGATTTAAGAATACTGAGTTGCAGGATTGCGTATTTGGCAAATGGATTAACTGCGTCAGGTTGTGAACCTTTTGTTCATCTCCATGCTAATATTTAACAAGTGTAGATTTATTTAAAACTTGTGTATACTACATTAAAATGTTTTTTGTTGTAAAAGGTTCCAAAAAGTGAATCACAATGTTTTACATTAACATTTGTTACCACTTCTATGTTTAGTTGGGTGATTGTCAGAGTCAGACTCAGACTATCTCCCTACAATGCTTCTACCTTGCTGTTCAACAAACTCTGATGCGTCCTGTGTATCTTGCTCTCTCAATTTTCGTCAAACACATGTAGGAGTCATTGTAACTGCAAAAGTCTTTCTTGATGGTCTTGGTTTTAGGGGACGCTTAATTGCCAGACTTTTCTGTTTCAAAACTAAGTACTAACTGCAAGGACACTGCATGTGAGGAGAGTACAGTGGTATCTCCTTACTCTTTTGAAACAAGAGTTCATAGCCTGTAGAACATGTTCCTCTTCCTCACTAGCCCTCTTTAAGAAGAACCTGGACAACTGGATGGGAAACAGAAAATACACCCCTGAGAGCCCACCTGTGTCCCTGCTGCTGGACAGGGAAAACAGGTGCTGACTTTGTGTGAGCATGGGTGAAAATTTTGCTAGGCCTTAGGGCCTCCATGCCAGTAGCCTAGTGTTCTATAATTTCATAGGTAGGTACTAGGCTAGCTGCCCGAGGGTATAGCCAGAGTGTCAGTTTTGCCACCCCATTGATTAACTGAGCCTCTGTCAAGCAGATCCAATGAAGTTATCCCAGGGGTGTATTTTCTGTTACCCATCCACTTGTCAAGATTTCTCTTGAAGAATGTTATTGAGGTGCTCTGCCTAATGTAGTTAGGAATTTTGCTCCAAAGCATAGGGAGTCTGACAGGAATTAGTGACTGGTACTGACCTAGCTGAAGCACTGGAAGTAGAATTGAAATTTCCAGACGCAAATGAGGTGAGCCTCAGGAAAAAGAGGGAGTGCTTTTTGGTTATGAAGCACTGTCTAATTGGTCCTGAACAGTTCAAGTGCACCTGACAGTTTATACAAGTGTCAAACATTTCATTGTCAAACATTGCATATGGAAATGTACACCTAATGGGCAGCAATGGAATAAAAATCATCTGACAATATTAGAAGTTCTTAAGTAGGAACTGTATCAACTAAATGAATGTCTTGACAATTAAATAAAATCTGACAATATTTCAATGTCTTTAGCATTAATTGTGCCAACTGAATACTTCTTCTTCTTTCGGCTTTTCCCGGTTAGGGGTTGCCACAGTGGATCACCTGTCCGCTCATGATTGGCAGTGGAGTTTTACAGTGTCGAGTTGGCAGCCTTCCACAGAAGGCACACACTCATGACTAGGGCCAAGTGTCCAAACCACCTACAGCATGTCTTTGGGATGTGGGAGGAAACCCACACAACCACAGGGAGGACATGCAGACTCCGCACAGAAGGCACCCCAGCTGAGGATCGCACCAGAGAACCTCTTGCTGTGAGGTGACAACGCTAACTGCTGCACCACTGTGGCCGCCCGTGCCAACTGAAAACTAATGTTTTCAAATAGTCAAGCAGAACGAATAGTTTGCACAAGGGATTGTTGGACTGCAGATAGAAATCTACTTCTGGTAGACAATTTTCGATGTCTTTCACATGAAGTGTGACAATTCAAGTGCACCTGACAAGTTTATACAAGTGTCAAACATTGCATATAGAAATGTACATGTAATGGGGCAGCAATGGAATAAAGTCATCTGACAATATTAGAATGTCTTGAGTATGAACTGTATAAACTAAATGAATGTCTAGTAGCCAGCAATGAAATAAAATCTGACTATTTCAATGTCTTTAGTATTAATTGTGCTAACTGAAACCGGTTTTCAAATTAGTCAACCAGACCTGACAGTTTGTACAAGTGCAACATTTTACTTGCAAAGATTGCATATATAAATGTACTTGACACAGTAATGGAATAAAATCATTTGACAATATCACAATGTCTCTCGTCTTAAATATGTCTTCAAATTACTTGAGTGGACCTGATAGTCTTACAGACCAGCTGTGTACTGTATTCAGCTGAGTTTAAAGGTACAACATCCATCTGTATCCCATAAAAGATAAGAAACATTGCCAATACAATTCTGAGAAATCCACTTGCTGTTGGTAAGTTGTATGCAAAGTTCAAGACGGCAGTCACTGTAGTAGTAACACTGCTTTCCTTTTTGGCCTCTGGGTCAGGATACAGCTGTAGCACCACCACATCATAATGTGTAGCTGTCTTATGTGGACTTGATGGTTGACCTGTGAAGAGCATTATGCACATCAGGGTATATAGTAATGTGTTAATGTAGAGTTGATGCTGCACTACACCATATTAGAACTTCTACACATAAACATCAATGCACCTTGCAAAAAGAAGTTAATACTGTCTTTCATGACTGTAGAGAAACTCTACACTACCAACAGATCAAGCAGGTTTATTAAGGAGCATTCAGCCTTCAATTGCAGTCTTAAGGTGTCACAGTGACTGTCTTTTCATGCATTTAAAAACTGAAAGAACTGGAGTGGGTTTTATGGGAGTGACCCATCTGTGGGCGTGGCTCAAAATGGGTGTGTGGTTTGAGTATGGTGTGGGTGGGGCTTAAGGGGCACCAGAGCAGTACTTCGCCTAGGGCGCCGTTTCAGCTAAGGCCGGCCCTGGCCCTAGGACTCTTATACAGATATTTATGAGCCTCAGGCACCCTGTAATACCTGTCCGGTTTAACTGGCGCAGGAGGCAAAGAATCTGGATTAAGGGAAGCCTCCGAGAAAACATCTTGAACAACATCCAAAACAGGAGGTATAGCCAAGGGCCTATGCTGTGGTAAAAACAAGAATTCCCTAAGCCTCTTCCGTGAATCAGAGAAATCCTGTCCTTCCCACTTAAAATGCTCCCTCATGGAATGCAGAGTTTCTGAAAAAGAAAAATCCTCTGGAGGAGAAGCAGAAGGAGTGGAATCCTCTGCATCAGAGTCTGAATAGGGGAGAAAATCTTGAATATCTTCAGCAGAAGACTCTGAGTCATCTGAGGCCTGATCCAAACTTTCCAACTCTGGCTCCACCCTGGGCCTCTTATCAGGAGGGGGCATAGAACCTCTAATTAAAGTAATCAAATCTTCTGCCATTTTAAGCATGTGCTTTTTAGGCACAGACCCTGAAGTACCTGGAGTGACACCAGAGGAAAGCAAAACAGACCTGCCCTTAGAAGAAGCCTTAGAAGTAGCAGCAGAAGGCCTAACCACCTTAGGCATAGAAGGGAGAATAGTAACCTGAGAGGCCCCTTCAGCTTGACCTGACTCCTGCGAGGCCACATCCTGCAAAATCAAAGTTTCCCCCTGAGACTCAACAGAAACTTCAGAAACCGCAGCCGGATCCACCTGTTCCACTGTAGCTTCTACAGGACCGGCGTCCGAAAGGGACAAAACATCCTGTCTAGGTTTTAAAGATTTGTCTTTGCGCTTCTTCGTGGAAGCGGGCGTCGGAGGATCCGACGGCATATTATAATTACACCGCTTACCAAAGACTAACCTAGCGCAATCTAACCTACGTTTTATGGTGCGCTTATTAAACCTAGCACAAAACCGACACCCTACTACGTCGTGCTCAGGTCCCAAACAAGGAATGCAAAGAGAATGATAATCCCTATGCGGTATCTGTTTCCCACAAGAAATACAATTATTCACTTTTTCTGACATCCGGAATTAACCGAGGCAAGAAAAAACAAAAATATTCCCCAACGGGGTACTTAGCCCAACTTGGTTTCGGTCTGAAACTCACAATACGAAAATTTCAGAACGCCGAACGGCACTCGCAACGCTGCTTCTGCATCGGACCATGCGGCAAAAAAGACTGAGGATATGACGTCGGTCATGCACTTTTATACCCTGACACTCTGATGTCAGATTTGAGCGCCCATGACCGACGTCAGCCTTATACTTTGGTATTCGGGCCGACCGAGGACAGCGGACTACCCATATGCAAGGACTGCAGCAATGTGAGATGAAGAACATCTGGATCCTTTTCATCCTAGTCCATCTGATACAATTAATGGGAACTGAGCTGATTGTTGGAACTAATCCAGCCTTTTGTACGTGCTCCTTGTCTTCAGCTTCTAAAAAAAAAATCCTCCCACATTCCCCTTGTGCACTGACTGCCTTCAGATCAAATTTGATGACTAACGGAGAGAGAACCAGGTGAAAATAATCTTATGCATATAACACGAAATGGGCAGAAGAGCTTTAGGCTGGCCTAGCAGGTCCTTAGGAAAAGGTGACAATTTAAAATGGGGAAGGAGGGAGAGATATATTGGATGGATTAGGATGAAAAGGATCCAGCATTATGCTAAGTACATAACTTCCATATCATATTTCATCTAGTCGTCTGACTAATGGGACAAAATCCCAAACTACCTGAATTTCCAGGTGTTATCATGACAGGATACCTCAACTGTAACGCCAAAGGATGCACTGGATCTGAAAATTATATCTAGATTTGCAGTGATTAGCAAAGGTATGCAAAAGAGACCGTGTTGTTGCAGCATAAATTTCACTTAAATTCAATGCTTGAAAAAGGCAGCAGAAATTGAGAGATACTGTGGAATGAGCTCTTGGTTTCACAGGTAATGACTTGCTTCTTGAGGAGTATGCAAAAGAAATGCAATCTGAA
The DNA here is from genome assembly GCF_019279795.1 of Protopterus annectens. Lineage (NCBI taxonomy): Eukaryota > Metazoa > Chordata > Ceratodontiformes > Protopteridae > Protopterus > Protopterus annectens. The sequence continues at coordinate 662,687,990 of NC_056730.1, forward strand.
AGCCATTTGGATGGCATTATTTTTTGTGAACTTTCTGACTTCGCTACTTTGGAATGAATGACGTGAACAATGGAGTGCCTCTCCTTATGCTCTACATCTATGCACATCTGGCATATGCAGCAGATATTCTCCCTTATTAGAGCGATTAGGGATGAAAAAAGGTAAATGGATAGGCTGATTTAGATTGGTCTCTAAAGCAATTTTGGGAATAAAGGGCAGACTGGTTCTAACAGATACTATGCCCTAGAGAAAAAAAACAAACTTGTAAGAGTAAAAAATAAAGCTTACAATTCTGAGATTCTCCTAGTTGACATGATGGCTACCAAGAAACGGGTTTTCAAAACAGAAACCTTGGGTCTACAAAACAAACTGGCTCAAATGGGGCTCTAGTTGGAGATTCTAGGACAAAAGTGGGGTCCTTTACTAGAAGATGCAGGAGAAAGGCTCTTTTTGGGAAGGTTTTGCAAAGCTTATGAGATGTGGCAGAAAAACTGTTAAAAAATTGGAAAAGGATGCCAGTTGTATTTTGATCAACGAGTAATTAGAGTGAACTTCAAACAAATCTGATAACTAAATGTATGACCACTGTGAAAATATGGAACATGGGTCTATACCTTGTTTAACAGCCCATGAAGAGAAACCTTTACAATTATATTTGTAAACTTCATGGATGGATACTTTATGTGAAGCTGACCAAACGCAAACCACTTTCTGGAATAAGGAAGGGTCCTTGGCCACTAATGGAATCAGAGAAACCATGCAGTCAGCTTGAGGTTCTGTAAATCAAGGTGAACCTGCCCAGATGGATGATAGAATAGATCCAGTTGAGGATTTAGAAGCCATGGGTGTTTTGTAGGAGAGGTGCGAGCAAGAGAAACCAAATTTGCCTGGGCCACAATGAGGCAATGAGGAATACTGTGGCTATGCATGCAGCTACTTTCTGTAGAAATTTGGTTATAAGAGGAATAGTGGGTAAGGCATATAGTAATCTTGGGGTTCATGGACAGGCTACCACATTTCTTTGCGACTATCCCTCAGAAGGGATCATGGCAATACAGCTGCTCTACTTGGTGTTGGAGGGAACACAAAAAGGTCATTGCAAGTCTGTCCCAACTAACTGAAGATTTGCTGAGCAACTGTGGCATTGAGAGACCATTCATGAGGCATTAAGGATGGACCTGCTAAAGCCTGTCCACTAAGCAGCTTATATTCTTAGATTATTAATTAAACCATCAAAGACTTCATTTTTAACACACTTGAAATAGTACTAAAAATATTATGACCTGCTTCTTTTAATGCATTTAAATGAAGCTGCCAGCTTAATTCCTTATTTTCAAGTAACATTTCCCAGGCTCCTTCCTTATTATTAAACTCAATTTTATCCAGAAAAAAATATAAACCTTTTTTAACATTTTTACAATTCAATGAATGTCTAAAAACATTCTCCACATTAGCTATTTTAATGCCATACTTATGTTCATAAATTCTATCTCAAAGTCTCCGCTCTGTTCTCTCTACATAGAAAGGGGACAAGAAAGGCAAGTAACAACATAAACTACTCCTTTACTCTCACAGTTAAAGGAATCTGGACAAGGAATTGATCTATCATATCCTTCTATTGAAATGTTCATCCCATCAGTAATAAATTTACAGTAGCACCTACCACACTTCATCATTTTTTTATCTTGTAAATTAATACCCTAATTTTTATTTTCTAGTAATTCTTTCATGTTTTTTTCCCTTTTATATGTACTATTATAGGTTTGTGGTCGACTTTTAAGTTTCATACCTTCTGAAAAATATTATTTACATACTTGATGCACACTACCTAAATGTGCCTGCTGTAAATGGTAAAACCAAAGAACATGATCTAATTTGTCCCCTGACATCTAGATCAGTGCGACTAGGTACAACAAATTCTAAATTTCCTAGCACTGCTCGGAAGCAATCCTTCTATCCTCCGAAAATGTTTTCCTCAACTTTACAAATCAAATCACTTGGATATCCTCTGTCAAGTAACATATTTTAGGGTCAAGTTCCTTCATTAATCAAATGTGCCATCTTTACCATCTGACCTTTAATACTACTACTTCTCTGATGGTAAGGGTGGCAACTCTGGAACTGTAAACAATAATCTGAATATGTGGACTTCCTGGAATCAGAGGACATGAAACATTTTTTCTCTAATTCTTCACTACTAGGACATCTAAAAAATCTAGCTTAGCATACTCACATCTGAATCTAAATTTCAAAAATGAATTTGTTTCCCCTGTGTACTTAATGAACTCAAAGTTTTTCCATGCTTCCATTCCATAAAATGAAGATGTCATTCAAAAAAACGACTGTTACTGTATAAATGTGTGGCATACTTGGAGTTAATATATGTGCTCTCCAAGTCTGCTAAACAATATTTGCATATAATGGGGCACACGTTGCTCCCATAGCATCAAAACCAAAACAAATTGTTGTTTAAAACTATATCCATCAATTCATAGACTGTTTTCACATCTCTATTAATCATTTTACACTCAGTTCAAAAAACATTCTAACCCTTCGCTGTGTGGAATAGATGTAAATACATTTGCCGCATATATAGTCACAAATAAAACATTCTCTTTAAACAGCACATTATTAAGATGTTTTACAAATGCCAATAGTCCTTTAGAATATGAATAGTCCCCTCAAAAATGGTTTTAAGTTTCAAGTCAATAAATTTAGCTATTGTCTCTGTTTTGGACCCCTTCACTGATACAGTTGCTCTCATGAGTAGATTCAATCCATCCTTGTGTATTTTGGGAAGGCCAAATATTGTAGCAATAACTGACTTAACCTCCAAAACTTTTTGTAATTGTTTGTTAATCCACATTGTAATACTAGGTCAGTTAAAAAACAGTCAATTTTAGCATATGCTATGTGCTACGTGTAATTCATTTAAGGAAACAGACTCAATTGTCATCATTCAATTACAAATTGACATAATCCATTAAAACTACCCCACCGCCTTTATCCGGTTTCATCACTCTAATTTGCTTGTTTTCAACCAAGACCTTCAACAACTTTCACTCTGAAAGATTACTGAAAAATCTTATATCAGTCTTGCATATTAATCTAATTTTTTCTGCACACTGATGTTCGAATACAGCAATACATGGGTGAAGGAGTACGTTGAATGTACTTTTTCTTTTTGGGCCCATTCTACCAGCACTTAATTCATGTCTATCATCCATGTATAAAGCTTTAAAATTTAACTTATAAACAAAAAATTTTAATTCACCTATGGAATCCAGTATGTTATATCACCTTTTAGGTACAAAATTAAATCTTTACTTGAATAAAGAATAATGTGTCTATGCCAGTTCTATGTGAAAACAACTGTAACTTTGTAAGCAAGACATCTGCAATGTTTTCTGAACGAGCTGAATTGTTCATAATCACAAAGTAGGCCAGTTACTTTTATACCTAATCCATGCTGATCTACTTTCACCTATGGCCTTTCCATCGTTTCTGAGTAGAATTATTCTTAATTCTCTTTGTTTTGGTAGGATAACACTTTTTTTTTTCTCATTAAAGAAAAATTGAGTTTTCATTTTCCCAAGGGCAGTAATGAGTTCAAAATAAAGTGGAAAGCCTGAAAGTCATCATGAGGAAGAAACATTTTGTTAAATGTGTATTTATCACAGAAAAGCAATTCTTTATTTTATTTTTATTTATTTATTCTTTGTTGACCATGTTATTTCCATATGAGTAGTAGTCTGTTTTCAGGAAAAACCCAAGGTGGCATTTTTAGTACTAGGGGAAATTTGGCCAGGGCATTGGGGAACTTCCCCTACTCTTTTCGATAGATGCTACCACAAACTATAACAGATGGAGCTTTCATTTAACATCTCATCTGAAGGACGGTACACTTGGGAGCACAGCACCTCCCTTATGTGTCAGCAACTGATCTACCCAGTGAAGGACTAAAACCCACAACCTTCAGCACCAAAGATGAAAGTGTTACACGTTGCACTACTGACATTGCATAACTGCAAAATTATTTATTTATTTAGGAAAACCAACTGGGCAGGGCCCATTTTCAGGGGAGGTCCTGGGAGATCACAGTACATTTACATTAGCAAGTGAATTTCAGACAGTTCTCAAAAAAACACCAGTTACATTTCTCAGGAAAAAAACAAATATAATTACACAGTTACATTTCTCATGAAAAAAACAAACATAATTACAAGACAGGTATATGCAGTAAAGTACTTACAAAAATTGTAAATCTATACAGTTGTTCCAGCTGTAAAATCTTGCAGGAAGTAAATGGACTGATATTGCAGAAAGGAAAACATTGTTGTCAAGATGTTTAATGTTCTTACATGTCAATTTTAGTAAAGAAAGCTTTGCAAGGAGTTCAAAATACATAATGAAGTTAGTTGTAAAATTATATAGGAAGGGAGAGGTTAGTATTGTATGGGTTTGTAAAAAGCATAGGAAATATAATAGAATATAAAATTATGTAGGTGGGGAGATATTAGTAGTGTACAGGAGGATAGTGGTTAATAGCATACAACTGAGAAAGCACACATGGTATAAGATTAGTTCTATTTTAGGCTGCCAGTTCCAAATCAATGCATTAAGAAGGTTTACAACTTAGATATACAGGGGCTGCACGAGAGGGGTACAGTTAGAAAAACAGCAAGATGAGAAGTGTTTAAGAGGGTAGGTGAAAAGGAATGTATTAATTCAAGTGCAGGAGGGAAAGTTGTAAGGGGTATAATGACTCAAGCTGAGAAGAGCAAAAGGTTAGTGATATGCAATAAGAAGTTTGTGCTTTCACTACAGGCCTCACCCTGGTGATGAACATGAACTTGATTAGGATTAGGTAAGGTATTGTTTGAGCAGGATTTTATAGCTTGGGAATTTGGTAATCATTTTCACTTGTGTAGGGATTTTGTTCTAGAGTTTGGAGAAATAACAGGAGTATAGGGAGTCCCCCAAGGAATTATTTGCATTAGTAGTGCTTAGTAGAAATTTATCATAAGAATGGGGGTCCCTTATGGTGGTGTAGGGCAATAATATGTTTTTAATGCTAGGCATTGTTCAGGATAATATATCAGTTTGTGTATGCCATAACTAGCTGACAGTATGTTATGTAATTGTTAAGCTCTAGCCAGTTTAGCTACTTTAAGGATTGAAAGTGGTGAGCTCGGTGTGCAGTGCTGGTAGCAAATTTAGCTCCTTTGTTGTAACAGGAGGCAAGTCTGGACTTTACTGAAGAGCTTAGGTTTGTAAGGATAGGCGAGGCATATAACAAGGTTGGAAACAAACAGAGTGAGGATAGAGTTTTTCTTGTTGGGTCTGTAAAGTACTACTTTGCCCTGTAAAGAGAACCAAGTTTCTGAAGGGTCTTTTTAATCGTTCGAAGAATATACTGATTAGATTTAAGATTGTCATCTATTACAATACCTGGTAATTTAATCTGTGGCACTGCCTCAGTTTTAGTATTATTTGCAGATGTAACCAAGAAAGATCGTTTTTGATGGAGATGTTTTAGGGCGAAGTGCATCAGTTTTGTTTTATTGGGATTAAGGAGTAGGTTTGATATTTTCAGCCAGGCTTTGATTGAAGAGAAAGAAATTTGAGTGATTTCTTACTGTCTGGATACATATTGAGTTCTGCTGTGGTGACCCCAACCGGGAAAAGCCGAAAGACACAACAACAATCCGCATATTTTTAACTTCACATTTCTTGATACAAAATATTGATTTTGATACTACTTCACATTTCTGACTTTCAGAAATCAGAAATAGCCTTCATTTGGTACTTTGGCTAACAGCAAATTTAAACAATGAACTCAGACAGAATCACTATTAATCTACCACTGCAGTAAACATCTGATAAATATATACATACCCCATCGTAAAGTTTGAGAGATTTAATGTGGTTCCTGGGAACTGTGAAACTCCCATAATGAGGATTACAAAATAAAACTCCTTCTGTAAAAAAGTGCAGTTTACCTAAAACAAAAAAATACGTACAAAATGTTTACTTTGTAACCCCATCAAAAAGTGCAACCAGCCATTTGAGCAATTATACTATAAAGAAACTTTACATTTTTTTCAAACACAAAACTGATCAATTGCATTAATGACATTAATCAAACGGATATAACAGATCTATTCTATGAAACAGACCTTCCTTGATGGGTCTTCCATTTAGGTTTATCTTTTCTACCAGTAAATTTTTTGGCAGTTTTTCCAGAAATGGTAATGCTTGAAGATGGATACTCACCTGAGTCAAGTTACATTGTGATGTCACACACCAATTATGTAACGCATTTGTCCATTGTTTGCTCCCTTGCCATTTGTAAGCACATTTATAAGCACATTTTTGCAAATCAAGATTACCAGTTAAGATCTGGCAATTGCAATACAAGTAAAGTGACAAGTAAGCATCTTCCTGACTTACAGAAGAATCCAACAGCCAATACTGGTTAGAATGGCTACCCTCTCAGAGCGAGATGAAGGGAGAATATCCTTGACACATCAAGGAGGGACCTATTCATAACCCATTTGTCAAATAAGAATGTATATGCTGCATCTAATACTGAAAACTCCCCTTGACAGGTCCCACGGTTGGTTTAGAACCCAAGAGGTAAAACCACCCTGGTGGAAGATGGAAGGTGGTGAAGAACCACACCAGGACCCAAGCTAGACAAAAAGGTCAAATTCCAAGGCTGTAAACAGGGAAAGAAAATCAAGAAAGGAGCATCACAATCTCCAGGGGTCATCCTGACCAAGTCTGCAAAGGGCAGAGCAAAACCAAAACAGACACTTAAGGCAGTTACTCCTACAGAGGAAAGTACAGTTGTGTAATATCGTACCGTAACAGTAGATGTTCTGCTTCTCACTGTTGCAGTGTTCTTTACTCATGGGAGAGTATAAAAGCTTCTGGAAAGTATGGCAGTAGGAAGGCAGAAAAAGCCTCCTCAAACCTATGAAGGATAGCCCTGGCAAATCCTGCACCCGTTGTGGAAAAAACATTCGACTTATAATACTTTGCAAAAGTGTGGATAGAAGAATAAGTAGCAGCTTCCAAGAAGGACCTAGTCACCACCTTGAATAAGGTACAAGAAGAGGCTATGGCCATGGTAGAATGAGAACAAACAGAAGTGGAAATCTTATACATACAACAAGGAATGGGCAGCACAGCTTTAGGCTAAAATTTCCTCATATAGAGTTTGGTAAAATGAACCATAGGAATGGTGGATGCCATTAACTCCATGCCTTAGAGAATTTCCCTTGTAGGAAGAACTGGAAGAGGGAAAAGCGACTGGAAATAAGCAGTCAAACAGAGGAGTTTGTGATGTGGAAGAGAAGCCAACATTGGGATAATCTGAATCCTGCAACTCAAAAACCCTTGGTCCTGACAGGGAATCAACAACATTTTATATAGCCCACCTAATCATGAAGGGATTCACATCTAGATCAGGGGACGTCATCGTGCCTCTTTACTCATCCCTCATCAGGCCCATAATTGAGTACAATGCCCTTTTTGGGATGTACCTTACCAGACACCTGCAGCAACTGGAAAGACCCCAAAAGTACCTCACCAAGAGGATCAAAGGGCTCAAACAGATGCCATATGCTGCCCGGTTAAAGAAACTCCAGCTCTACTCAGTGGCATACCGCCTGTTCAGAGACGATCTGTGCCTGACGTATAAAGCCATGTCCAACCCGGAATTAATGGACATGCTGCACCTCAGAAAATCCAAATCCCATTGAGCTACGCGCTCGAGAGACTTGAACCTCAGCACTGAAATAAATAGGACATGCTGGAGGGACAGATTCATAACCCAGAGGCTCCCTTCACTCTGGAATAAAATCCCAGTCCAGGTTAGGCAGAGTCCCTCATTGACTCTCTTCAAGAGGAATCTTGATGAGTGGATGGGAGATCGTAGGTTTACCCCGGGTATCACTTCTGTGTCACTGTTAGACAGAGGCACAGTATACTAACCTCGAAAAAGGGCATAGCAAAAAAATTTAAAATGGGTGGCGAAAGCCAAACACATTCTGGCTAAGCTTATAAATGCCCTACTGCAGATAGCCTAGTATGAACCTATGAACCTATGAACAAAGACTTTTTGAGATTGAGGGAGGTGCAGATTTTGAAGCAGAAGCTGTTGACAGGGGGCTTGAATCAGAAGGCTGTCCAAATAAGGGAATATTTGAATTCTCTGAAGTCTGCAGAAAGGTCACTACAGGGTCAGACATTTGGTAAATACCCCTGTAGCTGTAAAAAGACCAAAAGGCAAACCAGAGAACTGGTTAGAAGACGAACAAACAGAGAAATGTAAAATATTCCTACAGAGAGGGTGATCAGAAAAGCCTGGTGAAGCAAAATATGAAAAAGGGTCTGAAGACACCACATCCTGAAGGAAGGAACACTGAGAAATGTGTTTAGATAGGACAGGTCTAGAATGCCTCCACGACCCCTCCTTCCTGGGAACCAGAAACATTCTGGAATAAAAACATGTTCCCTGTTGAGATAAGGAAACAGGATGCATGGTTCCCCATTCTACCAGATCTCACAGGACCAGAGGAAAATGAAGAACCTGACAAGGAGGAGGCTGAGGAAAGCCAGAAAATGGAGGAAGGGACTTCCAAGCCATAAAATACCCATGTTAGATGGTGAGGAGAACCCAGGCAGCTACAGTTATCTGCTGCCAAACACAGAAGGAAAGCCTGAGGGACAGAGAAATATGGCTGAGGAGGTGGGGATGCTGAATGCCAGACTGAGGCAAATTTATTAGAAAAATAATTATTTACACCTCTTGAACTTTTTGTGGGTTTATCTCCGAAAATTCGTTCAGAAATCCTCTGACTTCTAGCAGGGTGTCTAGGCTTCTGATGGACAAAAGAATATTTTGTAGAACAGTTCCGCTGGAATTTAGATATAGGAGAATCAAAATTTGTTTGAGGTCTTGTACAACCTTGTCCTTATCTTGCAGAGTTTTAAGCAATACTGCAGCAGCAGTGCCAAAAAGATTCTGGTTGTCTAAGAAAGAATCTAAAAACTTGGCCTTAATGGCCAAAGGTAAAGCCTGAAACAGCAACAAGGAATGTCTTTTCATGACAGAACCAGATGCAGCTGCTCTAGAGAAGGTATCAGCTGTATCAAAGCTGCTTTTAATGAAATGACAAGCTACTTCAGAGGCAGAACTCAGATGAGAGAAAGAGAGAGAGAGAGAAGTCATCTTACTGTTTAAATCAAGTGTCAGTCAACACCCACTCCTAGCTGGGAGAGAAGAGTCAGGACATATCTAATCATGTGGGTCTGATAATTAATGGCCCTAAAACCAAAGCAGCTGAAGTACACACTTTTTTCCCCCCGAACCTCTCCGCTGTCTTTGTCAGAAGGCAGAAACATGGAAGAGGAAAGCAGTATGGATGGAGTATCTGTGGACATAAAAACAGAAGGATCAGACCACAAACTGAACTATTTATTTATTTCAATTTGGTTACCGGGATAGTCCGACTGGACACAAGTCCTTTTTCAGTGGAGGCCCAGGGAGAAAAGTTCCACAAGTAAAAATTTGTAGGAGAAACATTTTCAATGTGCTTTAAGATATCAACAGGCAACATTTAACAGTTTACATATACAGATAAAGTAGATCACCATCCAGTCTGCAGTATGCAGTAATAGGTTTGTTCTAGATTAGCAGTAATATACAAGTATGTGCATGATTATGCTTAAAGGATCAAACAAGCAACATTTAATGGTAGACGTATACAAATAAATTGATAATCAACAAGTTTACATTCTATAACCAACAAGCTACAGTTTGCAGAAATAGCTTAGTCATAGTTTAGCAGTTATATACAAGTATATACATGTTCTGAGAAGAGATATCATAGTACTGTCTGGAACGGGTAGAGAGAGAGGGAGGATGGAGGTGGAGGTAAGTACAGTGAAAAGGTAGGTAGAGAATTAGACTAGCCAAGGCTCGGAAGGTGTAAGAACTAAAGGAGGTGGTGTATCAATATTCATTAAAGATAAATGCACCTCTAGATTGGGTCAACAGCATCACTCCCTTGAATTACTTCAGGTGCAATTGACTGAAGGGAAAGCCCCTCTTCAGGTCACTGCAACTTGGCAATTGATTGATTAATTGGTGGAGCTTCATGGATATTTAATGAGAGACTGATTAATGTGTTTTACTTCCAAAGAAGTCCTAGCAGATGGACAAATGTGTTTAATGTATGCTTCTCTACAATAAAATCTTGTGTGGAACTGAATCTGCCTTGAGCTTTGGATATCTTTTAGTTATGTACTTACCATAACTTCGGATGTATGGATCCATCTCGCCTACATTCATAACAGATGGGTTCGGAGCCGATCCATCGGCTCCGACTCGGCAACTAATACACTAGCACGAAGTCTCTCATTGGCTGGGCTACTCCCTATCCCAGGATGCACTACACCTGCTTCCCCAGATCTTGTTTGTTCGCTTTCATACATCCATGCAAACACAGAAAAACTAGTAGTCACTATAACCAACTAAAGTTCTTCAAGAAAGATCACCAAAAAAAAGGACTACAGCTCCTCTAAATCCGAATGGAAGGGGGAAGGAGGGTGGGTACTTATGAATGTAGGCGAGATGGATCCCATACATCCGAAGTTATGGTAAGTACATAACTAAAAGATGTAATGGGATCCTATCTCGCCTACATTCATAACAGATGGGACAGCGTCCCTAGCACCTAAATCTCGGGTGGCTCATTGGAAAACACTCCTGAGAACTGTGGAACCAAAGGAAGCCCTGCCTCGAGAAACCACATCCAATTTGTAATGAGAAATGAAAGTGTGCGGAGAATTCCAGGTTGCCGCAGCACAAATATCATCTATTGATAATTTGGAGTGAAAAGCTACAGAAGTAGCCATTGCCCTGGTAGAATGAGCCTTGACTGGAAAGGGAAGCTCTTTGTTAGCCTGTGAATAAATAAAAATGATACAATCTTTAATCCATTTAGCTATGGAGGTTTTTGTTACTGGTTGACCCAATTTGTTCATTGCAAAGGAAACAAACAATTGATTTGATTTCCGCATGTGAGCGGTTCTATTCAAGTAAAAACGCAGTTGTCTATGTACGTCCAATTGATGCAAGGTATATTCTGCGTTATTAGAAAATTCTGGGAAAAACACAGGAAGTTCTATAGTTTGTTGAATACAGAAAGAGGAGGCCACCTTTGGTATAAAGGAAGGGTTTAATTTCAATGAAACTCTATGCTTGTGAAAAATCAAATAGGGAGGATTCAGAACAAAGAGCTTGAAGTTCTGAAACTCGCCTGGCAGAAGTTATGGCCACTAAAAAGGCCGTTTTCCAAGACAGAAATTTTAAATCACAGGTAGCAGCTGGTTCGAAAGGACGGGCAGTTAGGGCAGCAAGAACCATATTCAAATCCCAAGGGGGGACAGGATGAGATAATGGAGGCCTAAGGAGCCACACACCTTTAAGAAAAGCCTTACAAAGTTTGTGAGACAGCAATGAAGGTTCAAATGAGGCATGAAAATTAGAGATCGCTGTTAGCTGAACCTTAATGGTAGAAACTGAAGAGCCCAACTGAAAAAGGGAGGCCAGAAAATTCAGAACCTCCGATACTGGTGCAGTGAGAGGGTCTATACCCCGTTCCTGAGCCCAGAAGGCAAACCTTTTCCATTTGCTGGAATAAAGTTTGATAGTGGAAGGTTTATGAGAAGAAGACAATATGTGGACCACATCCGGAGAAAGAGCATCGTCTCGGACTAAGGATGGAAGTGGAGTAACCATGCTGCCAACTTCAAGGACCTAAGAGACGGGTGAAGCCGTCCTGACTGATGAGTCAGCAGGTCTGGCACCGGATCCAGAAACCATGGACCTTCTATCGCATGCCTCTGTAGGAAAGGGAACCAAACTTGACGAGGCCAGTGGGGGGCAATCAAAATCATCTCGCTCTCCAGGTAAATGGCCTTCTGTATCACCCTCGGTAGGAGGGGATACGGGGAGAAGGCGTAGAGAAGACCGGGGGGCCAAATGTGGGTCAAAGCGTCCCTGGGAATCTGTCCCTGAGAAGGGAACAGCGTGAAGAACTCTCTGCATTTCGCATTGTGAGGGCTGGCAAACAGGTCGCAGCAAGGGAGGCCCCATCTGTCGAAGATTTTCGCAGTTACTCCTTGGTTGAGGGACCACTCGTGGGGTAAAAGAATGGTCCTGCTTAATCTGTCCGCAATCACATTGGATTTCCCCGGTATGTGCGTTGCCATTAGAAAGCGGTTGGTAGCTACCACCCAGTGCCAAAGTCTCATGGCTTCTCTGCACAGTGGGTAAGACCTGGTTCCACCTTGCTTGTTTATGTACCACACCACCGACATGTTGTCGGATAGGATAGCAATAGGGCCTTGTGGGAGAGCGTGATGGAGAGCTTGGAGTACCAATAGTACCGCTCTCATCTCCAGGACATTGATATGCAAATGCGTCTCCTGGATCTGCCATGTGCCTTGGACCGACCTGTCCAGGTAATGACCCCCCCACCCTACCTGGGAGGCGTCCGTAGTCACAGTGGCAACGGGACGTTGAGGTATAAACGGTGGCGGCTGGTCGAGATTGGATTGGAGAAGCCACCAACGCAGATCTCGACGGCAACTTTCCGTGATCATGATTAAATGGTTCAAAGGAAGTTCTTGATAAGACCATTGAACCGACAGTAGCCATTGTAAAATTCGCATGTGAAGTCTGGCCAAGGGAACTAAAAGTATGGTTGACGCCATCGAACCCAACAGTTGTAGAATCTGATGGGCCGGGGCTCTTAGTAGGGGAAGACAGGATTTGACTTGATCTTGTAGGACCTGAATTCTTGCTGCCGGTAAAAAGGCGCGCATTCTTTTTGTGTCTAAGTCTGCGCCTATAAAAATAATACGCTGAGATGGCTGTAGTACAGATTTTTGCAAATTGAACATAATCCCTAAGAAACAGCCCAAGGTGAACGTGGCGCTGAGCGCCTGAAATAGTAGATGCTCGGAGGTGGCAGTAAGGAGCCAGTCGTCTAGATATGGAAACACTTGGAACCCCAGACTTCTCAGGTGAGCAGTTACCACTGCCAGACACTTGGTGAACACCCTGGGGGCTGTGGTGAGACCAAAGGGCAGTGCTCGGAAATGGAAATGACTGACTCCGAGGCGGAAGCGTAAGTGTCTCCTGGACTCTTGAGCTATCGGAATGTGATAGTAAGCGTCCTGGAGATCTATGGAGCACATCCATGCATCTTTTTCCAGCAAGGGAAGAATAGATTGAAGAGTGACCATTCGGAATTTGGACTTTTTTACAAAACGATTCAATGAACTGAGGTCCAAAATGGGCCTGAAGTCCCCTGTCTTTTTTGGTACCAAAAATAATCTTGAATAAGTTCCTAATCCGATCTGGTCGATGGGGACAGGCTGGATGGGTCCTTTTTCTAGCAGCTTTGAAACCTCTAATGCTGCCTGATCCCGCTGACTGGGTGGTATGTCCGGGATTTCCCTTAAAGAAGGGGGGGGTTTGTTGAAGGGGATGATGTATCCTCCGGTAATGCGAAGCACCCACTGATCGCTTGTTATGGATTCCCAAGCTTGTGGGTGCGCCGCAAATCGACCCCCGACTGGCTCCGGAGATGCACAGTCGGGCAACAACTCAGGGACGCTGGTTGTATGAAGAACCTCGAAAGGAATCGCGGTCTCCAGAGTTACGGGGGCCTCTGCCACCTCTGGGGCGGCGTCTTCCAGAATTTCCCCCTCCTCTGCCTCTGGAGGGGGAATCACTGGGTGGAGTAGGGAAAGACTTCTGAGATTTTCTAAACCACATTTTCCCTCCTCTCTGAGCCTTGGGGTAAGGCCTAGAAGGAGCGGAAAATCGGGCCCCAACGGCAGTCAAAGTCTTGCCCTCCTGCTCGCACCGAGTTAGTGTGTCCTTCACCTTGGGTCCAAACAAAGATGACCCATCAAAGGCGCGTGAAGGAAGACTTGAAGGCCTCCGCAAACGAACACAAGCGTAACCAGGCGTGTCTCCTGAGGGCAACGCCTGTTCCCGCTGCTCTACTCGCCCCTTCGGCCACATAGGAAATGAGCCTCATGGACGAGTTAACAATAGAAAAGAGGGTAGTCATCTGGGCGCCAACAGTCGGGGCCAACGCCTCAGGTAGATTACCAACAAGGGAGTCATTTAGCTCTTTGAGGAGATCCCTTTGGAGCCTCGTAAAATGACATAAGTAGTTCAGCGAACGTAAAGTAAAGGCCGCTGAAGACAGGGTACGCTTCCCGTACCTATCCATGCTCCTGGAATCCTTATTAGGAGGATGAACAGACGTTGAAGCTTCTGCCACGTCCTGCTGTGTGGCAGAAGCCACCACCAAAGCATCTACAGGCACACCCTTTGTGAGAAATTCCTTCTGGGGGGGGCTGACAAGAACTTATTGGGCCTCGCAGGCACCGGTTCCGCAGAATCAGGGTGTTCCCACGCCCTTGAGAAACCAAATCAAGGAGTTCATCGGCGGAGACACCCAGGAGGCGGAAGGCTGGGCCCCAAAGGCCTTGAGGAAGACTGACTCCTCAGCTGAAGGGGTTTTGGCTTGCCAGTCACCTCTCTGTCTCAGAATCTCCAAGATATCTGAGAAGGAGATATCATCCGAAGATGATTTGGGGACCCTTCTGCGTCATCGAGGTCAGTATCCGATGTAACAGACTCATCTTGGGAGTCTACGTGCTTCCTCTTACACAATTTCTTCCGTGGGGGTTCGTCCGAAGCAGTTTCGGACGGACCACCCAGAAGAAGGGAACCCCCGATGGGGGTATCCTCAGGCCCTGGGGCCCCGCTGCCGGGGAGCTGCAACACAACAGAGGCACCAGTCTCCAAATCTAGAGACGGTGAGGTAGAATCTTGCTGAACCGGCAAAGGCATGGCCAGCGCGCTCCTCATGGCCTCAAAGGCCGGACCTCCAGAATCCAAGGAGGTCACTGGTCTAGAGGCCACGATGGCACTGGGAATCCCAGCAGCCGATGCTCCGAGAGGAAGACTAGGCACCGAAGCACCCAATCCCAAAGTGTTCCCCTCGGGCCCGGCTGAAGAGGTCGCAGTACCAAACCCTGAACCGGAGGACAGGGTAGGAAGCATAGTCGGAACCGAGAGACCTCGGAGGGGTCTCTGCTCCGACCGTATGGCTCCGCTTTGCTCCACCACCACCGACTCCAACGGCTCCGAGGAGGTTGGAGGAGGAATCGAATGTGTTGGAGGGGGGATCGGCTCCGAAGCTAACTGTGCTGGAGCCGAGACCAATTTAGTAAAAACTGGAGATTGGAATAGCCTCTGTATCACCCTATCCAGGTCCGAATCAGAGAGTCTCGATGATTTAGAGGAGGTAGACAATCGAGAAGACTTTCCTCTCGGCTCCGAGAGAGAAGGGGACCGGCTCCGAAACGGCTCCAACGCTATCGGCGCCGGTTCCACCACAGCATAGACCACCATCGGTGCCGACGGAGCTCTCTTCGGAGCCAAGGGGGAAGAGTCTGAGCTGCACACCTCCACCGGCTCCGAAGCCATTGGAACCGATGGAGGTGATTCACCTCTCGATACTCCAACCTGCGGCTCCGAAACCAATGGAGCCGAGGCAGGAGGTATCGAGGCAGACCCTTCGACCCTCGGCCCCGAAGTCAGTGTAGCCGAGGAAGAAGAAGTCGATTTTGGCTTTTTAGTAGACGGCTCCGACGGACTTGTCGGAGCTGACGATCTTTTCTTTTTGGAAGCAACAGGTGGATCCAAGGCTTCCTCAAAAGAAGGTTTAATAAGCCCTTTCAAAATTAGCTTGTTCTTGCGTTCTTGAAGAACTCTAGAGGAGAACGCATGACAGACGCTACAAGTCTCTTGCAGGTGTTTCGGCCCCAAACAATAAACACAGACTGAATGGCTGTCTGTAATGGACATTTTATAACTGCACCGAGTGCATTTTTTAAAGCCTGACTTTTGCTCCTTAGACATAATTTTTTACAGGCCCTTCAACAAGTAAGTTTTTTTTAAACCTGACTTTACCACAACAAGTAAGCACTATAAACAAAATTGCGCCAACTGAAAAGCGCGAGACACACTGGCACGAGTACTGAGGAAAAAAATTTACCTCACAACAAACAGTCACAGACAAAACAAGTTCAACGGCCCAAAGCCCTCTAATTTAAACGGGCTTGGCCCGAAAAACAATTAAACAAAAAAAATTAATTAAATCTGAACAGCACTCAAAGGTAGGGCAAAGGCCCTCTAACTTAAACGGGCCTTGCCCGACTGAAAAGAATAAAGTACCAGAAGACACTCAAACACACAAAATATATAAAATAGTAAGGAATAGCTGTTAAAACAGCTGTTTGGTTAATATAGACAAAAACCCCAAGGTCAAAGACCAATAAAGGTAAAAAAAGAACCACTTAGCTCCAGCCAAGTCGAGACCACATCCAGCTTGTTAAGCGGCAAACGAGATCTGGGGAAGCAGGTGTAGTGCATCCTGGGATAGGGAGTAGCCCAGCCAATGAGAGACTTCGTGCTAGTGTATTAGTTGCCGAGTCGGAGCCGATGGATCGGCTCCGAACCCATCTGTTATGAATGTAGGCGAGATAGGATCCCATTACATCATGCAATTTTTTTTGTTGTTCTAGGAATTACCTTTGGGCATGCTTTTCAATCACAGCCTAAACATTGGCTTCATCCCAGTGGAATGGAAAACAGCTACCATCATTCCTTTACACAAAGGGGGTGCATCCATAGACCCCGGGAACTAAAGACCGATTAGCCTGACCAGCCTTATCTACAAGGCCAATGAATGAATCATCATGGACCTTATTATCGAAGATATAGGAAAGCTTCAAACATTTGACCCCACCCAGTTTGGCTTTGTCAAGGGTAGATCATACCTGTTAAACTTGGGCGACTTCTTCAAGACAGGCACCAAAGCCTTAGACAAGGGCAAATCTGTGCATACGGCTTACCTAGACTTAGCCAAGGTGGGTTGCAAACTGGCTCACTGCTAGAACTCATACGGTGAAAAAAGAGGACTCTACCTTCTCCAGCAGATCCATAACCAGTAGTGTTCTACAGGGATTGGTTCTGGGACTCCTACTGTTCAGAATCTACTTCTCCAAAGTACAGGCTAAAACTGAAGGATTGTGGCTGACAAAGTTTGCTGATGACTGCAAACTGGGAGCGATCATTGAAAACTCTAGCAATATCTACATCCTGCAAGTAGGTTTTACACAGATTAATGAATGGTGCGAAACTCATGGTCTTAAACTTAATGCAAAAAATGCATTATCAACCCCTTCAGCACGGGTGATGTTCCTGCAAACTACCACATCAACAGCAATACCTTAAGCACACAGTGGTGAGAGATCTGGGCACACAGGTCAACAGCCACCTTAACTTCGATCACTATGTCTCCAGAATGGTAAGAAGGGCATTTTATACTGCTCATCTCATATGTAAGGGCATTGTCTCAAAAAAAGAGGTTATGAGTCCCCTGTACTCTTCCCTCATCAGGCCAACAATAAAGTACAACTCTCCCTTTGGTATGTTCCTTTCCAAACACCTGCAGTAATTGGAGAGACCACAAAGGTTCCTTACAAAGAAAATTCAAAGTCTTCAAGATCTGTCTTATGCAGACAAATGAAAATTAATATCACTTTACTCTGTGTCGTACAGGCTGCTCAGAGATGACCTGTGCCTTTCAAATACAGCATTCTCTGACCCAGCTTTAATATAAACGCTACACATTTGCAAGTCAAATGGCTCACGGGTCACTCACTCAAAGGACCTTAACCTGGTATGTGATATCAAAGGAATTGGCTAGAGAGGCAGATTTGTCTCACAAAGGTTGTCCCAGCTTTGGAACAAGTTTCTTAATTCATGTTAAACAAAGCCCCTTGATGGCCCTATTTAAGTATAGTTCAGACGACTGGATGGAGAACCAGAAATTACCCTTGGGGATTCCACCTGTGTCCCTCTTTGGACATTGGCAATAGGTGCTGATTTTAGTATCTGCTTGAAACAGACACCCTTGGGAACATGGGTTGAACTTGACTAGACTTGTAAGAGCCCTGGGGCCGTTAGCCTAGAAACCTCCTACGATGAAGGACTTTTATACAAGTATTTATGATCCTCAGGCACTTTATAAAATCTGCCTAGCTTCTTAAGGTCTGGACATTACAGTCAGAAGCCTGAGAAGCTGCTGTAATTTTTGCTTTTGTTGCATAGAGAAGATAGCGCAGTAGTAGTTAGTTATTGCAACGTTGTGTGTGTTAGGGCAGTTAATACAGAAGGGACTGCAGAAGGTCTGGGTGAGTCCATTTGCAAGAGTTCATAATACCTCTTTTGAGCCTCTGAGACTTGGAATCAATCCCACTTCAAGTGTTGTATCATACGGACCACCGTATCCCCAAAGAATAGTTTCTCAAAAGCAGAGTCAGTGGACAAAGAAGCATGTATTTCTGAGGAACATGCTAAGGATTTTTCACCAGAGTCCAATTCCACATCAGAAGACTTGAATCCCTAGGTCTCTTAGACGGGGTGGAAGACCAGGGAGTAGCAGCAGCAAGGACAAACAATCCATGTGGTGGTTTTTGAGCCATAAGTGCATTACACAGCCCTTGAGTAAAGTCCTGTCACTCTTTGTGAGGATCCTTAGCCACACTAGCCACATATTTGTTTTTCTGTTTCTTTTTGACAAATCTAGGAGGTTCAGACCGCAGCATGGAATCAATGAGAATACCAGGTACTTCTTGCCTAACTAAAATTTGGGGAATCCTCCGAAGCCCTTCCGATACAAGCAGCCATGTTTCCCCCTCTACATATGGACCAGACATACCCACAGACTCGGAGGACGTGTGAGTAGGCAGCTCCATGTTGGCCTTCAGTTGGGTCGCAGCAGAGGGAACTGGCATTAACACCATCTGGTCCTTGAATTCTTCATCCAATCTGAGGGAAATGTCCTGTGGAGGCTGGAAAGCAGCAGATTTGGTATGTGCTTTTTGTGCTCTTTTTCTTAAGAGGTGGCTGAACTTTAGGGTGGGCGGATTTGGCTACGATACCCTGGGTCAATAACTTCATACACTGTTTTTTTTTTCAAATTAATAGAAAAGGAAGAAAAATGGCTGCAAAGTGTCTTAGGGACAAATACCTGACATATATCACACTGAATATGGTCATGCATAGCATCCAAACAAAAAAGGCACTTCTTATGTCTGCCTTTATGAGGAATCTGCCTCACACTCTCAGATTTCCCCATCCTGGATGACATGAAAAACTACAAGGAGGAAAAAAGAAAAGAAGGAACCACAGCACAGTACTTATCTTAAGAAGGCTCAGTAGATGGAGCAGCTTAATCAACGGCATACAGAGCAAATTAAGAGGCAGGCCAGCAAATAAAGTTCTAAGGATTAGACATCTGCACATCACATATGTACATTACACCTTTTGCATAGGATATACGTCTGACATATAGCACTGGGATAGTGAAAAGGCTTTGGCATACTGGCTGGAATTAGCTTATTCTCAGCAGGATGTCTCAAGAATAAAGAATACTGCAACAGTGATAAGAAAGAACATATCTTGATCATGGCAGGGTCAGTGCCAGTGGGTGCAATCCCCCTGGTGCCAAGAACACACAAGCTCAACTCCAAGGTGGAAGCAGCCATAAATTCCCCAGTGTCAGTATCAGGGATGCCCAACATAAAACTTCTCCTTTTCCCACTCAGAAACTGTAAAGAAGAAAAACTATCCAGAAATTGAGCCCATCTTCATGACAGGGCAGGAATGCAGAAGGTGGAAGGGAAGAACCGTGACTCCTGAAGGAGGAAGAGTCACCAGAAAAGAAAAATAACCCAGTGATGAAGTACTAACCAATGGGCCAAATGACCTAATGGAAAAAACTGTGCCTGTTAGATAAGAAATTCAAGTTCTCTGAAGATGAAGTTCTTCCAAAAGAGACAGAAGCAGTCCTTCACATGAAAAGTGATTTGGCTGAACAGGCAGAGATGACCATCAATTCTGCCTTCTGATCAACAGCATGCAACAGGCATGTAGGAGGGTGCCAGAGCATGCAGAACAATGTTCTGTTCTAAGGAAATGGCCAACCTCTCCTACTTGAAGTCAAGTGAAAGGCTTCCCAGAAGCTGTAAGCTCACCCTGCAGGACCCAGCCACAGGTGTTGAGATCCAGAAGAAAAACAGGCCTCAGTCAAGCCTTCAACATCAGCTGTAACTCACCTCACAAAAACAGAGAGGGGATCCTCAAAGAAGGTTTCCAGTTCAGACAAAGGCAAATAGGCAAAAGCCACCAAAGGGTTGGGGATCAGTGAGTGAGAAATATAATGCAAAGCGCAAGAATTGATGTGGGTTCAAGAAAGGAATCACCAGCAAGGACAGGGCCACCTCAGAACTCCACCACTAAACAGATGAGCAACAAGGAGACAGGAAGATCACAATCTCCCCAAAATGGACAGGACCTGCTTCCACAAAGTCTCTATTTCTGGAGATCCAATCCTGGATCTTCACCAAAGACCACTGTTCTCTTCCTGTCATGTTGGGCTTGGGCCATACAAAAGACCATGAGAATTATTCCTCAATAAAATGTGCAAACTCTGGGATACTTACTGAATACAATGACTGCTGGAATGTGAAACAGCCATCTGCCAAGCCAAGAACAGAAACACAACAGCCAAAGTAGATGGAGTAGCTAAAAAGGTGAGGCAGGGCCAAAGACTGTTCCAGAAGATAAGTGCGCCATGTAGAGCTTCAGCTAGCTTCTCACAGACCCTAAAGGGTAGACGGAAAGACCTCTTCCACACTGTAGCACTCTACAGAATGTGGGCTAAAAATCATCCCAGAAACCAAGGGAGCCACATAATGCCCATTCTAGCTCTCCTCTTCACTGATCCGCAATTGGAAGCAGAAAGAAAAAAAACTCTCACAGATGGAACTCTGCTGGACCTGGGCCTCAACCCTTGCAGATGGAGAATACCTCAAAGAAAGGTCTTTATTAAGACCCATATGGATTACTGTCTTGCCATGCACAGAATGCTAAAACTGTGGAAAGAATAACCTTAAGAGTGAAATACTTTACTACAGAAATGAACTCAAACATTGGTCTATGAGACTGTTCAGATGCTGGTCGAAGCAGAATACTAGTGAGAAATAAAAAACTCTAATGATGAACTTGGCAAAATTAACTGCTAAAATGCACAGTGATGCCTACAAAAAAAAAACAGGGCCAAGATGAAGCAGCATTGAGCCCAATAGCCAAAGGTGTCTAGAAGGCACTACATGCTTTATGAGGAGAAAATTCCACCTGAAATTCATCTCCACAATCAGTCCTAGGAACAGCACTCTCTGAGACTGGGTGAACTCACACTTCCTGGGATTCATCCTCATTTCTCTTAAGTCAAAGAGTAGTAGAGTCTTGTCACAACGGTTCACCAAATACTATGTGGTTAGGGCTGAAAGTAGCTATTAATTCAGGTAAGGAAACAAGTATATCCTCCATGCACTGACAAGAAGAGAAACTGTTTAAGCAGTTTGTAGGACAGGCCAAAAACTAAGGCCCTGAGCTGGTACTTCTGACCTGACAGGATGAAATGGAGAAACTCCAATTACCTTCACATATTATAATGTGGAGATAAGCAACTTACATATCCGTGATGTACAAATAATCCCCTCTGACCAAGAGAAGCAGAAGTGACTTAACTGTCAGCATTCTGAATGTTTTTACAGTAAAATAACTGAACATCTTGCGATCCAGTGTAAACCAAAAGTTCCTAGTTCTTCTGCAGACCTCTAGAAAAGGACACAGTTTGATTGCTCTCCTGCAAAGAAGGAACTCAACCTCTTGTTGTAGAAAAAGCAAATACACAGCGTAAACTCAATTGCACAGAAGTGGAAAACTGGAAGGACCGATGAATTCCAAAGAATGACCCGGTTACAGGTGACGGACAACCAAACTGTTTATTTGTATTAGTACTCCAGAATATACAGAAGAACCTGTCTCCTGCTGAATCAGTTAAAAGGTAGACAGGCCACCAAAAATGAGGGCAGTAGATTTCTGTTACACTGAAGAATACACATTTGAATGAGACAGCAGTCAAAGACTTCACTCCTTCTGTGTCACTGAGAAGTGCATCAGAAAAATTCCTGGTTTGGCTCTCTTAATGGTGCTCCAACAAACTGAAGATCTTCTCCATGTGAGCCATGATGTTCTAACAGGAAATAAGGGAAGGCCAGCTTTGACATGTGCCATCATGATCTCCAATTCATCCTGCTTGGCCTGCATAAATTGTAACATTTGGCTGGCTGACCCATGTAGATATCCCAGAATGGATTTCAGTCAGTTTCTGAGCTACTGGCAGCTCTTTGCTAACAAAGCTGCTTTCATATGAGAGCAATGGTGATTACATAAGTTTCAGTAGGGTCACTTCTTTTTTTCATAGCCACCAATATCACTTTCCAAACGTCTTGTTTACCAAATTATTTAGCCATGGCACACATTTTCCAGCATGCCATCTATGAGTGCCTCCACTACAGATGCAATTTGTGAGAATATAGACAGTCCAGTGTTGTTAGCTTCCTAAGGATCACATACACAAGGGTAATGCTGTATAACTGGTGAAGTTCTCTCTTTAAATTCTCAGCATAATTAATTATAGGTTGAAATTATATTCTTTAAACAATGCTGTTGGGACACCAGTTCTCTGTATTGGCTGCCATCTCAAAATTTTCTGAGATGTACTGAGAAGACAGGATAATAACCTTGCCATCTGCTATGTCATGCACTGTGTGATACATCACCCAATACACTTCTTCTGTCCTCCAAAGAAAAACAATATTTATAAATGGACATTGTTATAGGCTGTCCCTGTCACCAACAAGCATGTGCATGACGTATATCAGATTGTGGGCTACATTTGGAATGTGTCATTTTCCATCAGTTTCCATCTTTCATATCCTACAGATTGCCAAAGACAGCAATGAGTGCAGCCTTTGTCATATAGGCCGTGCATCGTAAACGTGCCATTAATGAGTGGCAGCTGCTGGGACTGGAATATGTGGAATGCAACTTCTATTTAATGCCTGTCTCACTGCTTTTGTTAGTGGATGACACACAACTCACTGTCCCAATATTACAATAGCTGTTGCTTTTCTGATGCTTGATGCTACCTCTTTCAAACTTACAACTGCTTGAGCCACAGGTGTGGCACATGGGTCGGGCACGTAATAGTGAGACCTACATTTTTTTCCAACTCGTACTGCTGTTCATATGCTTGTAAAGTCAGCACATATCCTAAAGAGAATGTGGTTGCTTTCTTCATATATCACTACTACTATTTGTGCTGACAGACTTCAATCTGTCCTGGTGCAGTGCTCTATCTGCCCAAAGCAGGTCACTTCGTCATCAAATACCATTTTCAGTTATCTTGATATGAAAAGCATTTTTTTAAATATATTCTTATCTCCCCTTCTATCTGCAGAGGTGCATCTCCTCTTTTGGATGCGACATTCTGCTGGTGCACCAGCTGTCCGCACACCTATTCTCCTGTACCTCCATGAATTACAATATGAAAACAGCAGCCTTTGTCTTCTGCAGCTTATGGCAGTCTCACCCACAGGATCGATATATTTGGCTTGAACTCCAATGTCCCTACTATATCCAACCTGACAGCTTGAAACATACTCTATTGTTTGTCTGGAACAGTACTAAAGGTAATGGAATAAAGACATAGAAGGTTCTCCTGTGCCACACAAGGGAGAATGACTTTGCCATCAACTCCCCAGTGCCTTGCTACACCAAGCAGAAGAGTGGTAGGACCACCTTCTCTCACATGGCAAGTGGGACACCATCGAGGATGCCGTACTTGGGAAAGAATCTAAGCAAGACTCCAGGATCCTAAAATCCAGAAGAGAACTGAAGATGCACTTAAAGAAGCCATCCAACACGTTCACTTCTACCACAGTGTAAATGACTGAAAGGGTGAAGTTTCTATTTATGGTCCAGTGAAAGACTTGTATCACTTCTTCATACAGAGAAAACAAAAGCATATCTCCTTGCTTGTTTAGGAACTGCATATTGGACTGGTTAAGAAAGGCTCCGGTCTTGGTTTCCCCTCTAAAGCATCCATGGCAAGGAATATTGCCCATAGCTCCATTTAGTTTATGTGCAGCCTCTTATCCAGGTCCCCTTTCTCTTGAATAGTGAAGGAACAGCTGTAGGCTCAGTACCTTGCTGGCAAAATACCAAAAAGAGAACACATCGGAAATCTGGCTGCAGGATAGAAAGAACCCGAGTGAGAATAATGGTTTTATTCCACACTTACAAAACAGTAACAAAGCTGTACCAATTTTGCTGAGGAAAGAAACTTTAATGCTAAATCACAAAATTTGGTATAGTCTCAAATAGTATTTGATTGCCCCAAATGGTTAACAACTATGCACTCCCCTATAATACAGACATGCCAAAATTATCCTTCCTCTAGACTGTCTCTAAAACATCTTGTGCAGAAACATTTCCAAAGTAAGCTGCTACAGTTGCTTTTCTTCTACTGGAATGTGTTCTAATGCTGCTTTAAAAAGTTTTATCATACACAGTTCCCATTTCTTCCAATGTAATTTGCTACTACTGTTTTCTTAAGATCCAGTTCCAGTTGTTCTAACTCTGTTATTATCTTCACTACGTCTAGTAAAGTTGGTTTAAACTTTGATTTCCATTTTCTAGTGAATGTTTTTTTGGCAGCCATCATAATTAGACTCAGCAAGGCCTTACTATGTATAGGCAATTCAGAGTTTGTGCCATAGCTCAAAAAAATAATTTCCCTAGTCACTCCAATGTGCTCACCCAGCATCTCTGACAGAGCAGTCTGCAGGGAATCTTTAAAGTCTACCAACTCATTACACTCCCACAAAATATGTTCCCAGTTACCTCTTTCTGCCCCATCAGATCTCCAACATTTGCTGTTTACCTGAGGAAAAATTCTTTGAAGTTTGCTTGGGGTATAAAAATACCTATGTAAGCACTTCCAGGCAAAGGTTTGAAATCTTCCAGATTTTGTTGCATATTTGGGAGACATACATATATCCCCATTGTTTCTTTGTAAATTGCTTATCTAATCTCTCTTCCCAGTCCTTCGTAACCTCCTCTGATTCATTCTTATAGTTATCATGCGATATTTTATACAATTATTCCTTTCTTAATGGCAACTTCAGTTCTAGATTCTACTAAAAACTCTACCAGTGCTGGCATTTCATTTAGGACCCCCTATTTCTTTTTCTCTCTGCCTATACTCTGATATTAATCCTTGATAGGGAAGGCAATCTTTAGCCTGCAATACAAACAAGTTCTTGGCATCTTCCCATTCTATTACCTTTCTCTCTATAGTTATTTGCTCCTGGTACCATGGTTCCTTTGTCAGTTTTCTCCAATAAATTCCCACCACCTCTTGCCTACTGTCTGTATCCTTAACTGCAATCATCCCTATTGGCAGAATCTCCTTTCTCCATTAAGGTGTTTTCTTAGTTCTTGAAGATTTTGCTACTTTATGAATATAATATTCTGTGTGATTTACTGTTCTCCTTAAAGGTCTGCTTCCAAAATCCCAGTCTCTCCCTGTTACTTGAGCTTCCACCCTTTTTCATCATTATCATCATCTCTGTCCACTTTGAATTATAGTTGTCTGCTTGTGATATGTATAGGGGCATTAAACGTGTTGCTCTGAAATACCCCTTCAACGCAGGTAATCTAAATCTGCCCTGTTATACTGAAAGAATAAGCACATCCCACTTGCCTCTTGCAGTCTTCCCCTCCCAGATAAAAATCCTTCAGCTCTTTATTAATTGCTAGCCACAACTTTGAAAGGTCATTAATGTTAATAGGGAGTTGTGAAGGTAACACACTTAATGCTGCACTGCTGCCACTAATTAGTTATAATTAACTAATTAGTTATAATAATGGAGACATGACTGATTAAGAGCAAATAAGCAAATGACCACTGCTGCCTACGGCCATGGCTGACACCATCCACTCCCAAACAGATTTCAAACTGTACAGCTAAGACCATAGGGATAACCACTGTATTTACCATGGATCTGCCCACATTGTTCTCAGCCCAGTGTCTAGCAGTGCTACTCACATGCTCCACACACACACACACACACACACACACACACACACACACACACACACACACACACACACACACACAGTGATTCCTAGGGCAGGTTGGCAATACCTTTTGATGCACCAGCCCTTTCCTACTTTCATGTTGACACAACAGTATCAACCAGGCCAATCTGGTTTATCAAGGTCAAAATCAATATACTCCCTTAAAATAAGCCAATTGTGGTAACTAAACAAAGCAGTCACTCTCTTCTAAGCATAGGTGCCAAGTGATGCAATTTACAGGTTTGTACAATTAACCTTTAATACATTAATAAGCAGCAAGTCACAAGCTTTTTCAACTTTAATAATGAAAATATACCTAATGACATTAGTCAATACAATTTAAAATATGAGGATGGACAGGATTAGGAATAAATATATTAGAGGATCAGCCCAGGTTGGAAGATTTGGAGACAAAGCCAGAGAGGCAAGATTACGTTGGTTTGGACATGTGCTGAGGAGGAATGCAGAGTATATTGGGAAAAAGATGCTAAGGATGCAGCTGCCAGATAACAGGAAAAGAGGAAGGCCTAAGATAAGGTTTATGGATGTGGTGAGAGAGGACATGCAGGTGGTTGGTGTGACAGAGCAAGATGCAGAGGACAGGAAGAAATGGAAACAGTTGATCTGCTGTGGCGACCCCTAATGGAAGC
This sequence comes from Protopterus annectens, assembly GCF_019279795.1. Lineage (NCBI taxonomy): Eukaryota > Metazoa > Chordata > Ceratodontiformes > Protopteridae > Protopterus > Protopterus annectens. The sequence goes on from NC_056730.1 coordinate 662,714,870, forward strand.
AGCCAAAAGAAGAAGAATACTGCATGCAATTACACAAAGAAATGTAAAATAAAAATGTTATAACAGATTGGAATATAAAAAATTATCTTCTAGACAGTTCTAACTGTATACTAACTGAAGAAGACTGTAGTATATCCTCTCCTAAGCTGTGAAAATCTCTCAGGCAAAGTTCATAGACATAACCAGCACAACTCCTCTGGGAACTCTGGCATCACTACTGCTTTATCATATAAATAACATCTCACTTAAACTTGACACAGCCATCAGGGACTTGGTTAAGTATTCTGCTAAGTGACTTTCCATAGACCACCACATCTCTGTGATGGTTGGCAAATCCTTCAGCCTTGCACAACTCATCCTTTGTGGTACCTCAACAAGGTCAAGCAAAGTTATAGTCCGGCAACATTCATCCCTTTTTAGACCAATCACTGAATGCAATGCACCATTTGGCATGTACCTCACTAAGTAACTAAACCAGCTCATTGCTGATGGTCCTCATCATAGTTACTCTGCCTAAAAGCCCTGTCCCTCCACCCAGTGTCATCCAGACTCCTGAGAAGCTGACTTCTGCTTAGCTTTGTGTGCTGTGAATTACTCAGAACTCTCTGAACTCCTTCAACTAAACAGAACCAGTGTTAAGACAAGCATACTTTCTAGACACACAAACCTATACGACCACATGAACAACACCTAATAATGTGACATAAACCTAACCCAATGTATACCCAATTTCTATAACAGGCTGCTCTTACCTATCCAGCAGAGTACTTCCTTAGCAACCTCTAAAACCAGTCTAGACAACTGGATGGGTAATTGCAAATTTTCACCGGTAATACGTGGAGAAAGTGTACTTAATGGGGGACACCGTCTTCCACAGTACTGGGTGATATGGCAGAACTTTTTGATGGCCTCCTCTGGTTTTACATTCATAGGTTTTTACTAAGGTTAAAGCTTAAGGGAAGGACAAACCAGGAAATGCCCGGAATTTTCAGAGAAGATCCAAGTAAATACCAAATACCGTTCCATCTTTGAAAAAGTCTTTACTTCTGGCCAAAATCCCTTCATAGGTGACCTGTACCATATCTAATATGGTGAAGCCCAACTTCACTCCTAAATGTGTGAGATGACTTGCTCTCCCTGTAAAAAGAGTAAGCATGAATCATGTGGATGCAGGGGAGTTAGATAATCTTCACTGCCTTCACCTCACCCATTACAATCACATATCCTACTAAAGTACTGAATGTCTGCAGTATAAAACGTATACTTCAGATAGACCTCATTCACAAGAAAGTAAATAAAACAGTAAATCATCTCCATAAAAAGACACTAACTGTCCCCTTCGAAATGGATATCCACTAATTGTGGTTTTGCCAACAATTCAAATATATATTGCAAAACCAAGATGAGATAGGGGCAAACTTGCCTGATGCTCCTTCTCAGTTTCATCTTGGGAGAACCGCAAACTTAGTTTTATGGACACCATCAATGCTGAATTCAAGCATTCCAGCATCTTAATTGCATCACTGGGGATCCCAATTTCCTTAACAAAAAAACCTAAGAAACTTTGTTAAAAGCCTTCTCTGCACTGAAGCTTGCTAAGAGTAAAGGAGTGGTAGTAGTACTGGCATTCTCAGTCAACAGCAAGGCTTTAATTAAGTTATGAAGTTTCATATATGAAACCAATATAAAAAAGTTTATCAATTGGGAAAGGAGAGTTATAAACTTATTAGCCATTATAGCTATGATGAGCTTATAACTAAGGTTTAGGACAGATGTTGATCTATTAGATGTCACTTCCTCAGGACACTTCCCATGTCTTAAAATAAGTGAAATGACACAATTCTCCATGCCTGGGGTATTATCCTTGTGCACAACACTGCATTAGCCAAATGAAGAATTCCGTTAATAAACATACCCTTCCCCATTAAATATATCTCAAGTGGAATGCAAGCGGGACTGACAGTTCTGCCTCTGGGTTGTTCCTCATACACCTAGTCTGCCTCCTCATAAGCAGTCCTACTTTGCACCCCTCAACTGTTCACTGGTTAGTTTGGGCAAATGCAACAAAGAAAAGCAATTTAGGAAATTACTTACATGATTCTGTGTATGAAGGTCTTACTTGTATAGTCGTACACAAAACTTACAGAATACATTCAAAACATCTGACGAAGACATTAGCAAGGGCCCAAAGTCAGAATCTCTCACTTATTCTCACTGATTATGCATTCTGCAACCTACAGATGGTCATAAAATGCAGAAGTTTCATTTTTTTTGCTGACCAATCAGCTTTGCATTGCAAGTACTTGACAAGATTCCCCCTTAAATGGGAAAGCTGTTCTTTCCACTCCCACAGGCATTCCACCTGGACATGTAACAGCTCTTGTAAACTGTGAAATCTAGCATTATACATGGCATGACAGCGATCCTCATAACCATGTATCATCAAGGTCAAAGAACTCTTAAATAACTCCCAATGCAATGGAATCAAGAGGATGTTTTGATTCAAAGAGGCCTCTAATGAATCAGGTAAACAGTTCTCCTTTACATATAAATAAATTAGCCCACCAATGCCCAAGGTTGAGAAGACTATCTGGGAACCATGACACATATAAAGGGCTGTGGTCGAAAAGTATTAAGATAAGGATACTAAATTCCTGAATCATATATCGGTACACCTTTGATGCTAAAATTAAAAAATGTGAAGTGTTCAAACATGCAGAAAAGCATACAGATTGCAACTGTGTAATGGAGAGTATGTGGATTGTATCTATGCAGGTGAGTGACAAGACATCTAGGTCCAGCTTGCACCTCACCCTGATGCCCACCATGTTCCAGTATCTCTCAATGAAAAATCCTCCATAAAGGTCACCCACACCTCTAATATCTGAATCATTTCCTTAGAGGTAGTTCCTGGGTGCAAATAATGATCTATCAAAGTATAAAGTTTCCCCTCCAGAAAACCCTTAACCATGAGGTAACATGCCCGTTTATCAAATAAAGAATCTAGACTCTTAAAAAGGAGATTGTTCCTTATTAATAACAATACTCCTCTCTGTCTACCACCAGGGTCCAAGAAATATCACCCAACTGATTCAACTTGAGATATTCATCAGAATTAAAATGAGCCTCCTGAATGAAGATAAATTAGAATTAATTATTTTTAAAAATACTCTGACCCTAGCCTGCTTCACTGGGTTTGTCACAAAATTTACATTTCATAACAATAATGTACATATAATACATAACTAAATAATACTTGCTAAGTACTAAGGAGCACACTCCATGTCTGTAATATCTTCAATAATACCTGGCGCATAACAACAAAAGTACAGTTGTGAAAGATTTAGTATAATAGTAGATCTAATAAATCACTGTCACATTAGCCTAAGATATTCAAGTTGTATCTTGCCAAGGTTAGTAGATCTAATAAATCACTGTCACATTAGCCTAAGATATTCAAGTTGTATCCTGCCAAGGATATAACCTATCAGCCAGCTTATCAAAGCTCAAGAGCACCTTCCACATACACCAACTTTCACAGCCTCGAAAACTGCTCCTTATAAAAAGCAATTAAGGCACCAAAAACTTCATACCTTTCTTGCCCCAAAGAGAGGCAATACCCTGAAAGGAAAAATGCTAGGAAACATAAAACAAGACTAACTATATACACAAGGATACATCCACACCCTGGCAATACAAAATCAGTAAAGAAGGGGGCTAAAGGGAAGGCGGGAACAGCTAGTATAACAACAATCTATTAGAACATCTACTGTTATGGCAAGTTTACACAACTGTACTATGTTCAACATTGCATCATGTATTGTAGTAGCCTAAGCTGTTCCAGTAGATTACCATATCTTAAAATTTAAAAAGGGAGGAGGCTGTATATTAAAAATCCAGGAGCCTTTGGAGAATGCTCCTAGCAAAACCTGTTCTGGACCTGGAAAATTAATCCAATTTATACTGTTTTGTAAAAATATGTGCAAAGGACCAACCTGCTGCCTCTAGAATACTTCTAGAGTCCACCCTTTTCCAGAAAGCCAAAGAAGAAGCCAAAGCCCTGGTGTAATAGGCCCTATGCTGTATGGATGCTACTTATGATGAGAATAATAGCATGAGACAACCATCTAGAGATAGTCTTCTTTGACACTGGTCGCCCCTATGTAGTATGAATGGAGAGATGACGAATCAGCAAGCAAAGGAAAATAGTATTGCTGGAATTTAATTCATCCTCAAGTCACTGTGAGTACCTTCACAAGGTGGACCCTGTTTTTCACAAAATCTCACCAAGATGACACCGATATATAGACTGTATTTTATATAGCATATATCATGGTCAGAAGTAGGTTAAAAAAATAAACAAGACAGCAGGGTGCACAAGACCCAGGATAAAAATTGGGCCCAATACTGGTGCCAGGACTAGAAAAAACAACAGTGTTGAATCCTGAAGACAGGGAAACATTCCTACAATGGGGCTAGGCCAGGCCCAGGGGGATGACACCCCCCCCCCATTGCAGAAGGAAGTAGCAGTCCATAAAAATCATAAATAAATGATAGGCCAAAAAAGAGCTATAAAGACAAGAGAGTGGACTATTGACGATAAAGAAATTATGTATTGTTACTTTTATGCAAGAAACCCAGACTTTCCAGACAGAAGATATGCAAAAAGATTAAAGAGAGAAATTAGAAGAAAGAAAAATAATTCCACATGAAAAATTATCAGAAGCTTCAAATAAAAAATTGTGTTCATTAATACAACAGATTTATGAAAAACATTATGTAGACCAAGAAACCTTGGACCCTTTGGAAAAAGGAGCAACTGAGGAAGTGTGAAAATATAAAGAAGAAAATCTACAGACAAGACAGGTATAAAAAAGAAATATAGACATGGGAAAGAAAGAGAGATCTAATATAGTACAGTACTTATGCAAAGGAGAAAGACAAATTAATTAACACAAAAAATGCAGCTTCAAAGACATTTGAAGAGAAATACAGGTAAAGGAATCCAGATATGGAAATTTTTACAATAAAAAAATAAGATCACAAAGAGGGAATTGCAGAACAGAAGATTAGTAAAGTAGAAGTTAAAAAAATAGAAATTGAAATTATGGAGTACCTGAAAGGATTTAGTGTAGAAAGTCTAATATAGATTATATATCACAGCATGATGGAACGAGTCCCCAAAGAAAGGAGAAACAGAGGCAGCAGGAGACATCTGAAGAAGAAATATGGACATGGGAAAGAAAAAGAAATTAATATGGTGAAATATTTATGCAAAGGAGAAAACTAAACTAATCAATTCAAAAAGAGAAGCACCAAAGATATCTGAAGAGAATCCTAAGCAAAGGCATCTGGCCATGGAAAATTTTACAATACAAAAATAAGAAAACAAAGAGGAAAACTAGAGAAGAGGATTAGTAATGGAGAAGTTAAAGAAATAGCAATCAAGGTTATGGATTACCTGCGAAGGGAAGGAATTTAGTGTAGAAATTCTAACTTTGATAACATCACAGATGGATAGAGCAATGGACCCCCAAATTACAAAGAAACCAGTGTAGCGGGGAAGCATCTGATCGGTTCCTACATGAAGATACTCTGGATCCTTCCATAAGAAAACAGAACAAGAAGTTATGTACTCACCATACCGCTCGATGTATGTAGTCCATCTCGCCTTACACTCTTACCCGTGGGTTTGCAGCCAAACCTCAGCTCCGACTCGGCCATACTCTAGCTCGAAGTCTTCAATTGGCTCATGGCTAAGAGGTATCCCATCATGCAACAGGTCTATTCCCCAGATCCTGTTTGCTGCAAGCTCACACATGTACACACTGAGAAGAACAACAACCCCAACAGAAAGGACTACTGACACATAGAGACAATACCCTAGGGCCTCCAGGAGGGGGAAGGAGGGAGGGTTAGTAAGAATGTAAGGCGAGATGGACTACATACATCGAATGTTATGATGAGTACATAACTACTTGATGTTATGTAGTCCAATCTCGCCTTCATTCTTACCCGTGGGACAGCGTCCCTAGCACCTTGATCTTGGGTGGCTCAGTCAAAAATACTCTTGAGCACCGTGGAAGCAAAGGAAGATCTGCCTCTAGAGATCAGATCTAATTTGTAGTGACTAATAAAGGTATGAGGCGAAGCCCATGTTGCTGCTGCATAAATATCATCCATAGACATCCTAGCCTGAAATGCAGTTGAGGTAGCCACAGATCGTGTAGAATGAGCCTTCACTTTAAAGGGTAATTCTTTGCCATTGGAAGCATAAATAAATGAGATGCAATCGGAGATCCAGCGATACAAGGTTACCTTAGAAACAGGAACCCTAAGTCTAGTGTCTGAAAACAAGAAAAACATTTGATCTGATTTCCTAAAATCTTTTGTCGTATGTAAATAGAAATACAATTGTCTATGAACATCTAGCTGATGAAACTTAAATTCTGCCTTGTTGGAGAATTCAGGAAAAAAACACAGGCAACTCAATGGATTGGTTGATATTGACAACAGAGGCAACCTTTAGAACAAAAGAAGGGTTGGTTCTTAAGGAAACCCTATATTTCTGAAACACCAAATAAGGTGGCCTAAATCGATAATACTTGGAGTTCAGAGACCCGCCTAGCTGAAGTTATGGCTACCAAGAATACCGTCTTCCATGACAATAATTTAATGTTACACGTAGCTGCGGGCTCAAAAGGGAGTTGAAGTGAACTTCTGTAGTACAAAATTAAGATCCCATGGCATCACCGGATCAAAGACTGGAGGTTGGAGTAACAATGTCCCTCTCAGAAAAGCCCTACAAAGCCTATGAGCCATAAAGTTGGGCTCATTAGCAACGTGAAAGGTAGAAATCGCTGCCAATTGTACTTTAATGGTTGCTGCAGCTAAACCCTGACTGAATAGTTGAGAAAGAAATTCCAATATTGCCGAAATAGGTGCCGCATAAGGATCAATATGTCTCTCACGGGCCCAAATAGAAAATCTCTTCCACTTACTGGAATAAATCTTCCTGGTAGAAGGCTTGTGGGAAGATGATAGAATATGGACCACTTCCGGGGAAAAATCATGAAGCCTGACTAAGGATGGAACTGGAGCAGCCAAGCTGTCAACTTGAGGGTCTGGATGGAGGGATGGAACTGTCCTGACATACGAGTCAGCAGATCTGGAGCTGGGTCCAGAATCCAGGGATTGTCCATTAGATAGGGTTGAAGGAAGGGAAACCAAATCTGATGAGGCCAGTGTGGGGCAATGAGGATCATTTTGCTTCCCAAAGACTGTGCTTTCTGAATGACCTTTGATATGAGAGATAACGGTGGAAAGGTGTAGAGAAGACCGGAGGGTCAATCGTGAGACAGAGCGTCCCTGAGTGTCTCCCCCTCTGGGGGGATAATAGTGAAGTAGCTGCTGCATTTGACATTGAGGGGGCTGGCAAATAGATTGCAGCAAGGCTGACCCCATCTGTGGGATATCTCTTCCGCAACATAACTGTTCAGGGACCACTCGTGAGGCATTAGGATAGCTCTGTTCAGCCTGTCGGCAATCATGTTGGACTTCCCCCCCGTATGTGCATTGCAACTAGAAAGTTTTGGGAAGACACAGCCCACAGCCAAACTCAAAGTGCCTCTCTGCAAAGGGGGTATGATTTGGTTCCTCCCTGTTTGTTCAGGTACCATACCACTGACATGTTGTCTGAGTGGACTGCAATTGTCCCTAGAGGGAGAAAGCTCTGAAGTGCTTGTAACGCTAATAGAACTGCTCTCATCTCCAGGACATTGATATGCAAATGGGTCTCGTGATCCCGCCACGTGCCTTGAACGGTCCTGCCAAGATAATGCCCCCCCTCCCGATCTGGGAGGCATCCGTGGACACCGTGGCAACTGGAGAAGATGGGACAAAAGCCTTGCCTACTTTGAGATTGCTGGCCTGAAGCCACCAGCGTAGATCTCGCTTGCACGTGTCCGTAATCAGAATAGAATGGGAGAGTGGAAGATGCTGCAGTGACCATTGGGCGAAAAGCAGCCACTGAAGAACCCTCATGTGTAGTCTGGCAAAGGGAACTAGCATTATTGTGACAGCCATGGTCCCTAATAACTTGAGGACCACTTTTGCTTTGACCTTCCTCAATGGTAGCAAGGCGTAGATCTGCTGTTGTAAAGCCTGAATTCTCTCTTCTGGTAAGAAGGCCCTCATCAGCACCGTATCTAGCTCGGCGCCAATAAAAGTGACACGTTGCGAGGGCAAAGAGACAGATTTTTTCCAATTTAGAGTAATTCCTAACCTCTGGCACAGTGTAATGGTGGTGTCCCTGGTCTTTAACAGTAGATGACTGGTGGTGGCAAAAAGGAGCTAGTCGTCCAGGTACGGAAACACTTGGAATTCCCTGATGTCTCAAGTGAGCCGTTACCACTGCCATGCATCTGAACACCCTGGGGGCTGTGGTGAGACCAAAGGGCAGAGCGCGAAACTGAAAATGCTGGCTCCCAGCCGGAAGCGTAGATGACTTCTCGATGCCCTGTCCATCTTGACATGGTAGTAATCATCTTTGATGTCAATGGAGCACATCCACACATCTTTCCCTAACAGAGAGAGTATTGACTGTAAGGTGACCATGCGGGACTTGGACTTTCGTACATGAAGGTTCAATCGGCTGAGATCCAAGATGGGTCTCAGGTCCCCTGTTCTTTTCGGCACCAAAAAGAATCTGGAGTAAGTCCGTCATCCTACTTGGTCTGTGGGGACAGGCTGGATGGCTCCCTTTGAAAGCAACTTTTTTATTTCTAAAGTTGCGGAATCCCTGTGAATGGGTGGAATGTCTGATATTCTCTTGGTTGGCAGGGGAGGAGAAGAGAAGGGAATATGATAACCTCTGGAAATTATCTTTAATACCCACTCGTCTTGAGTGACGTCTTGCCAGGCTTCTGGGTATAAAGAAATGCAACCCCCGACCGGCTCCAGAGACGCACAGTTGGGCCTCCCTTCAGGAGCGCTAGTAGGGAGAACCATGAAAGGAATCACGGTCCCCCTTGTTACGCGGGCCTCCTCTGCCTCCGGAGGGGGAATCACTTTGTACGCCCTGAAAAAACCTCTGCGAATTTCTGAACCACATTTTCCAGCCCTTCTGGCCCTTGGGGTAAGGTCTAGAAGGCATGGAAAAACAGACTCCCATGGCAGACAGGGTTTTTCCTTCCTGTTCACACCTAGTGAGAGTGTCCTTCACCTTGGTTCCGAACAACGATCAACCATCAAAGGAGGCGTTGGTGAACGTAGACTTGAAGGCCTCCGCGAGATTGCACAGGCGCATCCAGGAGTGTCTCCTAAGCGAGACTCCGGAACCTGCTGCCTTACTCGCTCCGTCAGCTGCGTATGAGATCACCCTCATGGAGGAGTTGGTAAGGGAATTTAGGGTAGACCTTCTGTGCCACAGCATCAGAAATGTTACCCTGTAGAGAATCTCCTAGCTCTTTTAGGAGATATCTCTGGAGCCTTGTAAAATGCATCAAGTAGTTCAGCGACCGCAGAGTAAAAAGGCCGCTGAGGCAAACACATGCTTCCCATACCTGTCCATAATCCAGAACTCCGATAGCATAAAAATGGAAAGAGACCACCACGAAGGATTCACTGTTTATTAGAAAGAAAATAACACAAAAGATGAGCGCTTTTGCATGCACTACTGCATGCTTCTTCAGATCTAATACACAAAGGAGCAAGCTTCATTTATATACCTAGCTAAAGTAGCTACTCCTACCAGAAAATCAATCGGTCAATTAAACAATTAAACAATTAATCAATCAGTTCACTCCTTACTATGAATACAACTGCATCTATAGTATTCATCCAATGTTAAAAAAGTAGTATATATACATATTTTTAGTACCAAACCCACTTAAAAAACCACTTAAAAACTCCTTAAAAACTTAGGAGCTTACTATCTAGTAATTAAATTGTGTATGAAACATTATAGGCTCATAAAAAAGCTCATAAAAACACTACAAATGACTTCATAGCCCCTAAAGTACTAGGAAATCTTAGTTAAAAACAACATCAGGCATAGTGGATGAGCAATATTAAACAGCAATGCTGGTGTATATAAGTTCAGGCAGAAAACTGGCCTGTAACTAAATGCATAAGAACTAAATACATGCAAACACCTTTCTAATAAATAGCATTATATGCATTATACATATTATATACAGTATTGGTATATAGAGAGATAGATGCAAAACACAAACTTAAAGAATACTTAAAATGCTTAAAATAAATATGTTATGTCAACCTTGCAAAAAAGGAGGCTGAAACACAAGTGTGGAAATATTCCTGCATGTACATAAGTATAAATATGTGTATAGAGGTACATATGCAAGTATATAACTAACATCACTGAAAGTAATGGTGTTGCTATCATGATGTGTAAAAAATCAGGATGGTTAAATACAACACCCAAGTGTCTGTATGAACTCTAGATGAAATGCCTCAAAAAAAAAAATCCAGGACTCCTTGTTAGGTGATGGACGGTAGACGAAGTTTCAGCAAGTTCGTTCTTGGTGGCCGCTGCCACCACCATGGCATCTACTGGGATGCCTTTAGTTAGATATTCCTTGTCAGAGGGGGCAGACAAAAACTTATTGGGTCTCCTAGGGACCAATTCCACAGTGTCAGGAGTTACCCACACCTTTCGAAAGATAAGACCTAGTAGCTCATCAAAAGGGGGAGAAACCCAAGAGGCGGATGGTTGAGACCCGAAAGCCTTCAGGAACACCAACTCCTCAGCAGAAGGGGATTTGGAGGGCCAGCTGCCTTTCTGCTTCAAGATCTCCAGGATATATGAAAAAAGAGATATCTTCAGAAGATGACTTGGGGGACCCCTCTGACTCCTCGAGGTCGGTGTCCAACGTGAGAGACTCATCCGGGGAGTCAAGGTGTTTCCTCTTACACAATCTCTTTCTGGCGGGTTCCTCAGGCAAAAACTATGGGGAGACGTCAGAAAGTTGGGGACCACTCATGGAGGTATCCTGAGGCTTAGGGTCTCCGCTGCCCATGGATAGAGCATGATCCAAAACTGACAGTGCTGGAGGGGGTAGAGTATCGGTGCTGTAGGATGCAGCTGACGACCTGGCCAGCACGCTCCTCATAACGAAGGCTGATCCCCCCGGCTCCGAAGGCTGACTAACTGTAGAGGAAACAGTAGTAGCCCTCGGCGCCGAGGAGATGAGGTCTGAAGCAGATGTCGGGTCCAAGCTCACTCGAGCAGAAGCACCGAGAGGAAGGCTCAGTACAGATGATCAATCCAATCCCTCCCCCTCGGGTCCGACCAGAGAACCATGGACCCTCGACCCCGTGGATGGAGCCGACGGGGTCGGATCGGATATCAGAACCGAGAGGCCAGGAGAGGCTACTGGAACCAAGAATCCACCCATTTCTTCAGCTTTGGGAATCAACCAAAATGTGGTGACTGCAACAGTGAAACACAAAGAACATAGTACAGTTGTGTACACTTACCATAAATGTAGATGTTCAAGTGTATTCACTGTTGCAGTCCTGGTTTCCCTCCCTCCATCCCCCTTGTTTCTCTCTACCTCTCTCCTTATAGGGACTCCTTTTATTTTTGCTATTTACTTTCTACTGGTGGTGTTCTACCATAACGTAGCTCCCTATCTGGGGGGCTCCTGACATGGCAAGAAAAACCTGATGTAATGGCATCAGCTGCCTGATTTTATACCACTGACGATCTGACGTCAGTTCTGGAGCGACAGCAACTGACGCAGAAATACTAAGCCTCTGGTATTTGGGCCGACTGAGGGCAACCCCGGCAGGATAAACCAAATGTGATGACTGCAACAGTGAAACACGAAGAACATCCAATGTTGTCTTGGCCAAAAGGGAGTCACCAGCAAGATTCTTTATTTGTCCTGCTGAATCTTGAGCAGAACTTTTTGAATGAGAGGAAGGGGGGGGGGGAGTGCATAAAGAAACATCCACTTCCATGAGAAAATAGGACATCCACCTTCCAAACTAAAGGACCTGGGACTCTCGCACAATAAAGAGAAAGTTGTCTGTTCAGAGGGGAGGCAAAAAAGATCCACTAGAGAAGTACCCCATTGATGGGCCAAGTCCAGAAATACATCCATTCATGGGATTGAGTCATGGGCCTACTTAGAGTGTCTGCCAAAAAATTTTGAGTGGAAGAATTGTAAAATGTTTCAGGAGTCACCTTGTACTGAACTGTCAAGTTCCATGCCACCAGAGCCAATCTGCAAAGAAGATATGACTTTGCCCCACCTGCTTGTCTACATACCAGAGGACTGTGGTGTTGTCCATAAACACTTTCAGAGGTTGTGGATGAAACGAGGATGAAAAGCCTGTACAGCTAGAATGAGGGCCCTCATTTCCTTAATATTGATATGCTCCTTCCTTTGAGAAAGAGACCAGACACCCTGCACCTTTTCTGATGCAAAGGTTGCCCCCAACTTGTGTCTGAGGTGTCTGTGAACAACTCTTGAACTGGTTGAGATGGATGAAGAGGAAGACCTGGATTCAGAGAAATTTGCTGAATCCACTAAAGGAGCTCTGATTTCAGGCATGGGAGAAGAGGCTGTACAAACTCCAGAGGATGAGCATGCTGCATCCAAACTGATTTTAGGTACCACTGAAACTTCCTCACGTGAAGTTTTGACGCGAGCACCACCAGGTTGTGGAAGCCATAAACCCCAGTTGTCTTAGAAACTCCCTGGCAGTTAGAGATTTAAGAGACAGACTGTGAAAGAAGTAAGAGAGAGAGACAAAATCTTTTTTGGTAGAAGAAAAGCCATCATGAGATCGGTTCCTAGTCTGCACCATAGGAAAATGTGATCCTGCAAAGGGGAAAGAAAGGATTTTTTGAAATTTATTGTGAACCCCAACCTTTGCAGGAGAGAGTTTGAAGTAGCTGTTCTGGAAGAGGAGCCAGAAAAAGGAGATTGCCCAGGTATGGCTATACCTGAATACCTTTGATTCTGCAATAAGCAATGCCAGGGGCCAAACACTTTCTGAATACCCTTGGGCAGTGGTTAGACCAAAGGGCAAGACAGAGAAATGAAACTGCCAGAGAGAAACATAAAATTTTCCTGTAAAGAGTTTGAATAGGTATGTGAAGATAAGTGGTCCTTGATGTCCAGAAAGGTCATGTACGCCTGAGGAAGAACTAGAGGAAACAAAGTCTGTAAAGACAGCATGCAAAAAGTAGGACCCTTTAGAAAAGCGTTTTAGATGGGAAAGGTCCTGAATGGGTCTCCAAGGAACTTCCTTTCTGGGCACAAGAAACATTCTTGAGTAAAACCCCCTTTCCCTTTGGTCCAGAGGAACATGCTGAATTGTTCCCTGAGTAAGTAAATCCTTTAAAACCTGTGGAAAGAAATCCAACTGGTTTGCAGGAGGTTGAGGAATGCCCCTGAACGGAGGAAGATTTTTCCAAGTTATGAAATATCCATGCTGGATAACTGAAAGAACCCAGGAATCCTGAGTTATACTTGCCCAAGCTGGAAGAGAGAGGGATAGATGAAGAGAAAGAGGAGCAAGATTTGGAAGTGGCTGGTAGTCACAGACTACCTGGCCTATCTGGAAAAGGCTGTTTAGGAGTAGAACTTGGAAGACAAGTTTTAGGCTGATGACATCTTCTAACAATCTTAGTTCTGGAAGAAGAAGAAAAAGAAGAAGAGTCTGTCTCCTAACAAAAGAGGATTTAGAAGGAAAATTTCTGTGAAATTTAGGGAAAGGTGACACAAAAATGTGTTTCACGTCCTGAAGTTCCTTTCCCTTTTCTTGTAAGGACTTAAGTCTGCAGCTGTAGTACCAAAAAGAGCACTGTTATCCAGAGGAGCATCCATCAGTTTTGCTTTGATGTCATCTAGCAGTGGTTGGAGCCTCAACAAAGAGTACTTTCTAAGGACAGAGTCAGAAGCATTTGCTCTAGATCATGCTTCTGCTGCATCATAACTGCATTTGATTGATTGATGAGCCACTTGATGAGAAGCTCCTAAAACAGACATAACCTGATTTTTAATATCAGTATCTGGAAGCTCTGAAATAGGTTGAGAGGCCTGGGAAAGAAGAGACAAAGAATATCTGGACACATGTGGTTGATAGTTACTGGCAAGGAAAGCTAAAGTGACAGAAGTGCAAACCAACTTCCCAAGTCTTATCTTGCTCTCCTTATCTGAAAGAAACAGCTTAGTGGATGTCAATAACCTAGAAGATTTGTCTGAAGCAATGGATACCACAGCAGGATCGGCTGAAGGGCATTTGTGAAGGAATCTACAATCATCGGGCACCTTATAAAATCTGTCAGGCCTTTTAGGTGCAGGAGCCTGTGAATCAAAGGCCTTAGAAGCAGAAGAGAAAAAATCCAAAAATGCTGGCAATACAGATGGCACAGCAGAAGAAGAAGATTACATTTGTAAAAGGTCATATCTTTTTTGCACCACAGAGATCCGAGAGAAGTCCCATTTAAAGAATTTGCGCATCTTGTAACAGTTTCCCCGAAAGACCTTTTTTCCCTGGAGAATCTGCACCACTGGGTTCTCCTCAGGGGAAGCATACTCTAAAGGAGATGCAATTTGAGTTGAATCTGCCAAGGAACCCTCATCAGATGAGAACTCATCTTCTGAAAATTCTTCTTCTCTAATCCTCCTAACAAGAGAAGAAGTAAAGGACGGAGCCAAAACAGCAGCAGGCGGCTTACGATCCATTAAAGCCTTAAGCAATACCTGTGAAAAAGTATCCCCATCTGATTGAGGTGATTTAGGGGCCGGAAGATGGTCTGCTTTTTGTTTGTTCTTAACACGCACCTCTGCTTGATGGCAAGTGGAAGGACCTGTCTTCCACGGCCGACACCGGGACCTCTTCCCTACCAAGAAACTGAGGTATGTCTCTGGACCCTTCTGACAATACAAGCTGTGGTTCCCTTTGACCGTCCGATACAGATGTCTGCACTGCTTCTTTGAATGTGCCTAGGTCAGATTCTTTAAGAGCTTTCATAGTGGTACCTGCCAAAGAACCAGACCCAATGTCCGAATGTACCTCCGGGTCTTCACTAACCACAAGGGATACATTGTCGTAAAGAAGTGCAGTAGAAGAGGACCTTCCTCTTCAAAGTCAGCTCAGCCAAAGGACCCACAGAACCCTCCACAGTGTCCTTAGCTAGTCTTTTCAAATGTTGGCTCTCTAAATAAAGACTCAAAGCCAAAAGATGGCTTTGTAACGTCTTTGGGACAAAAGCGTGACAAATAGCACAGGAACGGTGATTGTGATTTGGACCTACACAAAAAAAGACAAAGATTGTGACTGTCCTTATGTGGAATTTGCCTTCCACACCTACACTTGCCCTTCCTGGATGACATGAACTAAACAAAAAAGGCAGTAGGAATAAAAAATGTAAACTCCAATGTGGCACTAATCTGAAAGCTGGAAGCAGCAAACGGAAACAATTAGCAAACCAACGTACAAGTTAAACATTCTGAATGGTGTTAGAGAAGTTCTGAGGATTGTACGTGTGGATGTGCTTTTCTGCCTGACGTTTGACAAGCCACGTACTTGCAGTAGCTAAAAAGCTTTTGTATGCTGGCCAGATGTTGGCAGATCACTTGGGGCGGAGGATTTCCCACATGTTAAGAACACTGCAACTATTTACTAGCTCCAATTGGTGCAACATTGTAGCCTTAAGACAATTATGTTAAATGAAGTTCGGTCATTCTGTTTTACTATCCGAATGAGATGATTCAAACTTTATAAACAGCAACGGTCCTCAATTTAGAGGCTTATAAATATTATTGATCAACTGTTTTCCTTTAAACCCTAGTAGTTTTAAACAGCTCAAGTGTACAACGTCACTTTGATTTTTATTGCACACTAGAGCTTAGTCGGGCTAGAGCACAGCTTGGCCGCAAGTCATGGCAGACGAGACGATCTTTGTTATGTTTCGCCGACAGATTAAGATGACTGGGATTTACAGGGAAACTTTACACGTTGCATTCATTGTATATACTATAGAATTGCATTTTATATCATTTTTAAGAACTACTTAAATATGAGCTTTGAAGGGCATCAATAGGTTGCATAAGTAAATATCACATTCATTACGGAGAACTAACAGTTCAGCTTCAATAAATGAGAGAACTGTTTGATTCCTTTGCACACTACTCAGGCAAGTGAACTGAGATTGTCTTGCTGTGAAGTATTAATTATTTGTTTTTATATTAAAAAAGTTTTTAAGTTTATATTAATAGCATGTATTTAAATGGATGTAATATTATTATGAAGATGATGGCTTTATAGGTTTGGAATGATTGATGTGTTTATTTTTATGAAGGATTTGTGGTTAGGTATGTATCAGGGGAATGTGAGCTCAGGTTCACGCCCACGTTGGTTTTAGTAGGAAGTTCTGTACTAGTATTGAAGAACAACCTTTACATCAATTGTCAATTTGTTCTAATTGAAGTAGAGCTGCTATTGGTTATTGTTTCTTTTAAAAAAGTAAGCAATTCTTGTCATAAAACGAGATCTGAGGAAGCGTGCATTTTCAGCACGCGAAAGCGCTTATCTTTTATTATTTTTATGTTTAATTGAATAAAGCTGTATTGGAACTTCTCGTGGTGTGTCCTCAGGTTTTATCATTTTGGAATTTTTGGTCTTACACGTTGCCAGAGGACACTTTGGAGAGCGGAGACATTATTTTTTACTTTGTTTCTTCTTGAGTTTGTGTCCCCGCTTTCACGCTATGGAGAAGGGAGATATTGAGCTTGGCTACAACCCCATTAAACAAACGGAGTTGCCGAAAATAGAAGCCTTTCTACCGACGAACACTAATCCATTGTTAGCTATGGACTTTCATGACATGGTGAGTGCGCAACCAAATAATAGTTTGAACAACTTTAATATAACGGAATTCCAAGAAGCGATGAAAGAATTGGAGAACAATTTATTTAAGATACAGAGACTGTCATGGCAGAAAAAACACCTACAAGCATGCATGCACTTTCAAATCATTCCGAGAGGAATGAGAGTGTTATGCATGCCAACATATGGCCAAACCTACCCGGACTTACTGAAAAAGTGGCAAGATCTGAACTTAGAAGTGAGTTTCAAATATATTAATCTATTGATTGATTATTTTGACCCTATTGAACAAGATTTACAAAAGAGAACTGATGAGCTTTACATTAATATAACAGAACATTTCAAATCTGATTTTTGTACTAGGAAGCTGAATCAAGTGTTGGTACAAATTAATAGTTACAGTGACAAACTCAAAGCCATCAAACAACGTAAACTCAATAGGGATGCAGAAGATTTTCGAACCGGCAGTATTTTTATTTGGCCTAGGACCCAAGAGGTTAATAATGCGAGATCACAACAAAATAGTAATAGAAGGCAATACAGTGAGTTTCCTAGACCAACCGAAGCAGGAACAGGAAGTCAAACAGGTTTGATGTTGGCGCCATCTTACTTGAACACGCCCAGTTCGGTTCAAGCCAGCATAGTGAGAACACAAACAATATCGGAAGGCCAAGAGCAGAACACACCGCCTCCGAATCAGTTAGCGCTCTTACCAGCTGATGATCCTGACAGAACAGGAGCAGTGAGACGCACCAATGTCGTTTTCAATAAATTACCAGAAGCCCCTTTTCCTATCAGAACGGAACAGCGTTTCAGAGGGAGATCAACAAGCAGAGGGCCCAGGAAAATGGATTTTCAAGACAGGTATGGACATCAGAAGAAATCCACCTTTTGACTGACTTGGTCTTTAATTGTTCTAGCATTATTCTTTTACCTTCTGACTATTCCTTGCTGAACCGAGGATTGAGTTACATACCCTCGCAACCTAGTGTGCAAACAGAAACTTTCTGTGATTTAAGACTATTTGCAAGGAACTTAGCATTAAAAATGTTTTTTGGCACCTCTGAATCTATGAATATAGCCGATGAGAATAAGTTGACTTTTAATTTCAAACGAAAAAGTACTTTTTGTCCTCCACTTCCACACATGGTGGAATGCTTTATTAAAGCCTGTGAAGCTGATATGTACGCTTTTTATTCATCTAAGCATGTTATTAATAAATTTTGTAATCTAGATAAGGCAGAACACTATTCTTTGACTAAGTTGAGTAAACATCCCAGTGTGCTCGTAACAGCAGCAGATAAAGGAGGGGGTGTTGTAGTACTAGACAAGATTGAATATATTAACAATATTGAGCACTCATTATCGGGTGATAGTTATAAGGAACTTACTTTAGAACAGGTAGTCAATATAATTTCTAACATTCATTCAGACTTGTATGACTTACTTATGTGTCGACAGGTAAGCCAGGAAATGTTTGATTTCTTAAATATAGATGATCCCCTTATACCAGCGTTGAAAGGTTTACCTAAAACACACAAGGGGATAAGACCCATTCCCATGCGACCTATAGTGGCAGGGAGACAATGGGCTACTTATAACATTTCAGTGTTGGTAGAGAAGATGTTAAGACCTATGGTAGATAAAGTAGACACAATTTTGAAGGACACACAACATTTGCTGAATGATATTAAGCAATTCAATAGACAGAATTCAATACAGAACTCATTATACCTAGTCACTCTGGATGTTTGCAATTTATTCACCTGCATACCCAATGAATATGGGATGCAAGCAATTCGTGAAACCATGGTGACAGAGAGTGGCTTTTCCAATGACAGACAAATCCTGATTGGGCAGTTGTTAGATACTGTACTTAATAACAATGTGTTCATTTTTAACCAGAAATATTACCTGCAGACATGGGGTGTGGCCATGGGCACCCCATGCGCGAATTCTTATGCCAATTTGGTATTACATTTCTGGGAAACACACTGTTTATTTAACAATGAATGGATGAATAAGATAAGTCTATATAGGAGATTTGTAGACGATGTCTTACTGTTTTGGAAAGGCACTATTGATGAGTTAAAAGCCTTTGTCAATTACTTACAGTCCACAACTGATTTTCTCAGGTTTACCCTCCAATACTCCAGAGCACATATTAATTTTTTAGATGTAAACTTGTATGTTGATTCAAAAGGCACGATTAAATCCGGACTACACAGGAAGGAATGCTGGAGGAATAGTACACTGGAATTTAGTAGCATGCATCCCAGGCATGTTTATCCCGGCATATTAAAAGGACAATTTACTAGACTAACTAGAATTACTCAAGATCCAGAGGATTTAGAAAAGGAAGCCAACAGTATGGCTAAGATCTTTTTAGCAAGAGGTTATGATAAGACAATGGTGGAAGAAGCAAGAGATAGGATCTTACTCCCATATAAAATATTTAACACTCAGCCAAACAAACATACTTCCAGCCAAACAGAAGTATTAATTAGGTCTGAGACCCATGACAATGTGAATATCTCCGACCTCAAAAGTTACAACTTAGGAAGATCACAGAAACTAGGAAGATATAATAAGAATAGAATACCTTATGTTATGAAATATTCAAATGATAATGAACAGATTAGGAGAATAGTTTCCAAACATTGGAACATTCTTACAGTCACAGAAGAAATTAGAAATTTAGTGGGAGTGAAACCCTCTTTTGTTTTTCGTACTTGTAACAACCTCAAAGAGATATTCTCCAGGAATTACAATAAAGTAGAATCTTTGTCTCAACACATGGCACCAGGCACTTTTCCTTGCACTAAATGCAATATGTGCAAACACATAACCACTACACAGCATTACACACTTGCACATGGTGTCTTTGAGTTTAAACCTAGGAGACACTACGATTGTAATAGCAGTAATTTGATTTATATGGCTAATTGTTTGCACTGCTCTGCGTTTTATATTGGCTTAACAACTAGAAGATTAAAAGATCGTATATATAACCATAGTTATGATATACGCAAGAACAAAGACACCAATGCATTAGCCAGACATATAGGAGAATATCCTACACATGAGTTCAAGTTTAGGGTATTACAAACCTTAGGAAAAAGCAATAGAATGGGCGACAATTCTAATCATCTAGCTAAATTAGAATTGAAATGGATTTTCAAGACAGGAGCGCATAGGGATCCAGGTATCAACAATTATATCTCATTGAAACCCATCCTATGCGATAGGTAAGCATGATTACCATCCTTTCTGTAGACTAATCCCTGACTCCTAGGAAATATTCAGTAACTTTCATCTTGAAATTCTGCCAATAGCATACCTCACCATAGATTAAGTTCTTTAAGATGGGTTAGTATACTCGGTTTTAGTTTTGATAGGGTCCAGTGACTACAAAGAACATAGTGAGTTTCTGACTTTCTAGAGTTCTTATACTGACTTTATGGTCAATTGAGAGTCAGTTTCCTGATAGCATAGCCTGACTAGCTTCTGATTGTTCATTGGCACATAAATTTTAGCTTTTAATTTGATAACAGGCAAAGAGCATTTTTTAAGGGCTTCTCCAATCTTAGTTTTATACTAATTTTACCAACATTGGTTAGTGCATTCAGGTCTGGTTTGGAAGGTGCCCATGAGCTCAATAAAGATAGTTCATCCAGGGTTCACACGCGTTCTCAAAAAGTCCTTAAATGTATCTAATTATGGAGGCCTCAAGCGAACAACATAAGGATAAGCTTACTAAGAATTTGGGTTTGGTTTATAAGTAAGACATCATAGTGTATAGCCTTGATGCTTGCAGCATCAATTGTAAGCTCAGAAGGCCCTTCTCCTATTCATTAGATTTGCATAGTGAGTTCCTCATACGATAGGTTCTTCCTTTTAAGTTTGGTAGAGGGGAACCAACAAAGTGTGATTTTTTAATTTAAGTTAACTTTTGTGTGTCTTTAAATGTTACTCAAATAGTTATTTTTATACACAATATGACAATATCTGCGACCTAGTTCAGTTGTGAAATGGGATTTAAGCAGACTGGGCAAGTAGAACACAGATGCTGTAGCTGTTATTGTGAGCAGAATTACAGCCAGAAAAAATCTTCCTATTTACTAGCTCCAATTGGTGCAACATTGTAGCCTTAAGACAATTATGTTAAATGAAGTTCGGTCATTCTGTTTTACTATCCGAATGAGATGATTCAAACTTTATAAACAGCAACGGTCCTCAATTTAGAGGCTTATAAATATTATTGATCAACTGTTTTCCTTTAAACCCTAGTAGTTTTAAACAGCTCAAGTGTACAACGTCACTTTGATTTTTATTGCACACTAGAGCTTAGTCGGGCTAGAGCACAGCTTGGCCGCAAGTCATGGCAGATGAGACGATCTTTGTTATGTTTCGCCGACAGATTAAGATGACTGGGATTTACAGGGAAACTTCACACGTTGCATTCATTGTATATACTATAGAATTGCATTTTATATAATTTTTAAGAACTACTTAAATATGAGCTTTGAAGGGCATCAATAGGTTGCATAAGTAAATATCACATTCATTACGGAGAACTAACAGTTCAGCTTCAATAAATGAGAGAACTGTTTGATTCCTTTGCACACTACTCAGGCAAGTGAACTGAGATTGTCTTGCTGTGAAGTATTAATTATTTGTTTTTATATTAAAAAAGTTTTTAAGTTTATATTAATAGCATGTATTTAAATGGATGTAATATTATTATGAAGATGATGGCTTTATAGGTTTGGAATGATTGATGTGTTTATTTTTTATGAAGGATTTGTGGTTAGGTATGTATCAGGGGAATGTGAGCTCAGGTTCACGCCCACGTTGGTTTTAGTAGGAAGTTCTGTACTAGTATTGAAGAACAACCTTTACATCAATTGTCAATTTGTTCTAATTGAAGTAGAGCTGCTATTGGTTATTGTTTCTTTTAAAAAAGTAAGCAATTCTTGTCATAAAACGAGATCTGAGGAAGCGTGCATTTTCAGCACGCGAAAGCGCTTATCTTTTATTATTTTTATGTTTAATTGAATAAAGCTGTATTGGAACTTCTCGTGGTGTGTCCTCAGGTTTTATCATTTTGGAATTAAAATAGAAGGACATCTACTTATATGCTCACCCAGAACAGACACCAGTCTGGTTAACAACAGGGAAGACAATACTCCTATTTAAGAGTGAACCTGCAAGCTATCCTAAAAACCATAGACCAATAACTTGCCTTCCAACGACGTATAAACTATACACTGGAATTGATACCAACAAAGTTTACAGTCATTTAAAAGAAAACTCAACCATGGCAATAGAACTAAAGGGTAATAAAAGAAAGTCATATGGAAGAAAGGATCATTTGTTGTCAAATAAAGTCATAATGGAGAACTGTAAAAAGGAGAAGAATCTAAAGTATGGCATGGACAGACTACAAAAATATTTGACAGCATTCAACATTCATGGATAAAAGAGTGCTTAAAAATGTACACCCTATACTGACCAATTACATTACAGTGACCATGAAACAGTGGCAAACCACTTTGCAGTTAAGCCATGATAAAGGTGAAATTATTATTTCAGGGATGAAAATTCAAAGGAGGATATTCCAGGGTGACTCTCTGTCACCACTGCCCTTTTGTCTTGCCCTTAACCTATTAAGCTGTCTACTTAACAGATTAGGTCATGGCTACAGTTTTGTTCCCAGAAAACTACAAAGTGTAAAGACTTATCATCTTTTTATAGATAAATTAAAGCTGTATAGTTCATTGGATGAGGAACTGAAAGCACAACTGCAAGTGGTCAAAACTTTTTCAGATGATATAAGAATGTCATTTGGCCTTGATAAATGTGCAAAAGCAACATTTAAAGCAGGAAAGCTTCAGCACAAAGGAAACATCAGTTTGGGACAGGACAGGGATGGGATATAAAAGAACTTGAGCAAGAGGGAGTGTATAAATATTTGGAAACCGATGAAGGATTAACAATAAAACATTAACAAATATGAATAAATCTTGTAAGGAATATTTTAGGAGACTTAAAAATGAATACTGAAAACAGTGTTGACATCTAGGAAAAAAAGTCCAAGCTATAAACCACTTTGCTCTTCCTGTCCTAAATTACAGTTTTGGAGTAACTGGCCCCAAAAGTAGTTGGATAGGTTGGACAGGAAAACAAAGATGCTTCACGCTCATCAAATGATTTATAAAAATCAATGCATACCAAGACCTGTTCTGAAGAAGGTATGGGCCTCCTTGAAACTGATCACATGTACAGATTTGCAGTCGTGGGACTGCATAGATATCTGCTAACGTCACAAGACCCAAACATAGCAAAAGCTTTGAAACATGAGGAGAATAAGTCTAAGATGACTTCTCTCCTTAGTTTGGCAGAAGTATATCGGCGTTAAGTGGGAATGGAAATCAATCCAGAAGTAGACAAAAATCAGGCAGCAGCTGAATGTGCCAAAAAACAAAAGAAAGAATACAAGGTGAAGGATCAGATGAGAAGGCATGAAATGTGGAAAATGAGTAAATATAGTTGCAATTATAGAAAACTCTTGGAACAACCTCATGTTGCTCACAATCGAAAGCAGGAATGGTTAAAGAGAGGTGAATTTAAACCAAAAGACGAAAGGTTAATACTGGTGGCTCAAGATAGTGGATTACACAGATGATGGTTTACAAAGTCCATTGAACATGTGGGAGAAACAGACAAATGTAAGTTTTGTAAAACAGTACTGGAAACAGTCGTACATCTTGTTGCTGGATGCGATATATTAATGGCAGAAGGACTGTATACTGAAAGGCATAATAATGTGGTAAGACTGTTGCATTGGGGATTATGCAAAAATTAATAATACTGAAGTAGCTGAAAAACATTGGAAACATGAGCCGCAAAGCATTATAGAAAATAATGAAGTTTATATATTACATGGGATTCACCCATTAACAACAGTTCAAAAAATAGATGCAAGAAAAGCAAATATAGTAGTCCATGAAAAGAAGACAAGATTAGCATTAATCATTGAAACTGGCTACACCTAGTGACAGTTTTATGTACAGAGAGACACAAAGTCATAAAAATATCATGATTTGTAGGCAGAAGCGAGGAAAATGTGGAAAAAGGATAACCAGACAGTTCCAATAGTAGTACGAACAACGGATCTTATAAAAAAGAATTTGCAGTTGTACTTAAATATGTTACCAATGCATGTAACTCAGTATGAATTGCAGGATGAGTCATTATTTGGCATGCTGTGGGTGTTGCAAACAGCACTTTTGGCTAACATCAGACTGACACAATACTGATTTCATGAACTTTAATCTAACTTTGACATAGGAATGGTGTTCATTCCCGTCATGGTAAAAGAAAGACTTGGAGAAATTAAAAAAAGGGTAAGAGAAAAGGGCAACATCTGATCAACTTTCCTGAAGGACTGAGGTTTGTCTAGGTAGCAACTGAACTGTATCTAGATATCCAGAGGATAAATAATTTTTTCGACCATGTTTTTTGGTTTAGGAAAAAAGATTACTCGACTGTTCAAGGTAAACTCTGAAGCTACTTTAGGCATAAAACAAAGAAAAGTTCCTAAAGAAGCACTGTCCTTGTGGACAATGAGGTAGGAATGAACTCCCATAACAGACTGTAACTGAGACAGGTTTCTAAGAGAAATCAGAGGAATGAGTAAAACAGTCTTCCACGTCAAGACTCTCAACTCAGTCTAATGAGCAGATTCAAATGGAAAAAGAGTAAGCTTCATAAGCACAACATTCATATTGCAAGGAGAAGGCACCTGTTTTCTACATGGACGGATATGTAAAACCAATTTCAAAAAAACTGCTTGACTTTGGAATAGAAAGAAAAGGGAGATCCAGGGGCAGACTAGAAGAAATGGTCAACAAGTCAATTTTGACAGAGGAGTAAGAAAGGTCAGGGGACAATAATTCACACAAATAATCAAGAACCAAAGTGGTCCTTGGAATGGCATCAACTAAAAAATATTTTCCAGTTAAGACATATACGATTTTCTAGTAGCAGGATTTTAGCCTCCTTCAGTACCTGTTGCATATACTCAAAGAAAAGGTGCTTAAAGGGCATAACAGTCTATCACCCAGGCAGGCAATTGAGGAGTTTTCATGCTGAAGTATACAAAAGAACCCTAGCCTTGTGTGCGTAAATTCAGTCTGTGAAGAAGTGCGTGTTAACTACCCTTGGCCAGTTTCAAAGCAAGTGAGAACCACTGTTGTTTAGGCTAAAAGGGAGTCACAACCACCACCTTTCAGGAGTCATTCTGAACACTTCATAGAATGCTGGATATCAGTGGAAAGGATAGAAAAGCAAAAAGGGACATTTCCATGCAGGGTAATGAGAACGCATCAGTCTCCCAGGCCTTCTTGCATGGAATCCTGGTGCAGCAGAACTTCTTTAAATGTCTAGTCTGACAGGATGCAAACAGATCTACTTGAGGTGTGCCCCATAGCAGAATCATTTCCTGGAAGACCCCTGTGGCCAGTTTCCATTCATGAGGATCTGCCCTGGTCCTGCTTAGCTTGTTTGCTACAGCGTTTTGCTCTGACAGAATGTATGAGGGTAGAAGAGTCAAACTGAACTGAGATGATATCTTCCAGGCTATCACAGCATGTTTGCAAAGAGGGTAAGATTTGTTATCCTTTTTTGTTTATATACTACACATCACTTTGGTGGTGTCTTTGAAACGTTGCAGAAGCTGTGGAGACTCAAAAGTTATACTCTTCCCATAACTAGGTATCTGTGTTGTCCATTTTCATACTTCCTCAATGAATGACTCATGTTTACTGCCAACCAGTTAATTTTCAAACAAGATGACATAGTATGTGAGAGACATATTTACACAATGTCACTGGAGACAAAGTTCTCACACAAAAGCAGTCATAATGTCTCAATAAGGATGTCAGTAGTACACATGTTGTACCCATCACACACAATTCAAAGCAGACACATAGACCCACATTTGTTGAGACATTTAAATGTAACATTCCTAAACCCCAAAGACCTCCTAGATGAAGTACATATAATGTACACCCTCAGCAACTCCAAATGCACTCTTTCAAAACAGCACTCACATCAGCACAGCCACATTTCATGAAGCCTCTACTTCAAAGCCCATAAGGCAAGCTACCACACGATCCAACATTCTGGTCATTGAAGACTCCATTCTGAGACACACTGATAGTCCCTGTCACCAGGCTAAGTAAGGAGAAAGTCACGGTCAGCTGCTTATCAGGGGTCAGGATCCACCACATTAAGCATACACTCAGATCACTGGACCACAAATACCAGTATGACTCAGTCATAGTCCATGTGGGTGTAAATGACCTGAGACGTACCTCTCTAGACTATATGAAAAGGGACATCATTGAGCTCTCAGAATATGTGTATCAAGCTGGTATGAGCCTAGCACTGAGCAGAATTTTACCTTCTCCGAGGATAATGCCACAATATGAACAAAAATTGGCAGACTTTAATAATTGGCTTAGTTTCTGGTGTCATTCTAAGGGGGTGCAATATTTGTCAACATGGGAGGAGATAGTCAACAGATCATGCTGCTTTGCCAGGGATGGTCTGCACCTCTCCCCACTAGGCTTTCGAATGTTAGCTAAAATATTTGTCCTCCCCCATAATGCCTTTTTTAGGGAATGACAAATTGAAAGTACTTCCAACATAGCAAATCTAAGGTGTTACTGCTCAATGCTAGAAGTCTAAACAAAAAACTCCACTCCTAGAATCTCTCTTCACCCTAGAGAGACATCTGTGCAGTCACTAAGACATCATTTAAAGCCATGGTTAGCACATTTGCAGTGGAGGTGTCTCAATATACACCAAAAATAAATATACCTCAAGGCTGGTCAAACAGGACAATGTACTTCAGCTTCTTAAGGTTCTAATTACCCCAGGCAAAATCCAGTACCACTTCCTTGTAAGCTATATGTCCCCCTCTGTTACCCAGGAGAACCATACCATGTATTTAAACTTACTGGAAACATGTACCATTCAACCAAATACCATATTTATGGGTGACTTTAATTACCCCACAATTAACTGGGAATCATATACAACACCAAACATACAGGCACAGAGATTTCTGGATTTTGTAAACACAAGCTCCCTGGATCAGATTATCAATACACCAACCAGGGGTGCACCCATACTGGATCTTGTCCTCACTAACATGGGAGTGCTGCACACCCCCTAGTGTAATGTCCTCTCTGATAAGGTCAGGCCACAAAATGTTCTCTTCTGAAGTAAGAATAAAACCTGGAAACCCAGATAACCTTGGAATATTCAGGAACTACTTTAAGGCTAAATTCCTACTATTAATGGTAACCTGACAAAAATTCAAGCCCACATAAACCATGAGAACACTGCTGCCTAAGCAGAACTATTCACAGAAACCCTATACAGGCATGTTAACAGCTTTGGTAAAGACAAACACATTTTCTCATTAACAAAGGTAAAACATGCAGTCATCCATTTAGCCAAAGTCACTTGAGATACTGGTTTGCCTAGTGTTGAATCAGAAAAGGAAACAAACTATCCAGATTTTCTCAAATATATGGTTCTGTAAAGGTAAAAATGTAACTGCCTGTGGACATCCAAAAGATGTATCACATATTTTCCTAAGTTTGAGAAGTTAGGAAAGAAGACTGGGAAGTTGATGACCTGCTTAATATTGGATTCCGACACCACCTTTGGTAAAAAGGAAGGACTGCTCTGTAAAGAAAACCCTATCCTTGTGAGAAATTAAATAAGAATGTTTAGAAGACAGTGCCTGTAGTTCAGGCACTCTTCTGGCAGAAGTGACTGCAACTAGGAAAACAGTTGTCCAGGTCAGACCCTTCAAATCAGCCTTTGCTGATGGTTCGAAGGGAAGGTTCAGTCAAGGTCTGAAAAACAATATTTAAATCGCAAGGAGGAGTAGGATTCTTAGAGGAGGTCTGAGTAAGTAGGTTCCTCTGAGAAGGAAAACCAAAAGTACCCAGAGAAAGTCCAAGCCAGCACTGGTATTCACAAACTTTAATCCAGCCACGTAAAACACAGTACACTCAAACGCATACACTTTATTAAATAGCATTTTCGTCAAAGTTCCACAGACTTCATCAGATGCAGAACTGGAAAAAATGAAACCTTTATATATCATCCTCTATTTCCTAATACTAATTGACAAGCACATCTTAAAAAGACAGTCATTCAAAAATGTAAAATAAATACATATGCACTTAACATAAAACAAAATAGATTAAAACAAAGGAAAAGAATCTTGCTTACTGAAATGAAACCTTATTATAATACATTAAACACATTTCACTACCAAGTTCTGCATCTGATGGAAGTCTATGGCACTTTGATGAAAATGCTACTTAACGCAGTTATGCGTTTATGAGTGTATTATGTTTTACGTGGCTGGATTAAAGTTTGTGAATACCAGTGCTGACTTGGACTTTCCCTGGGCACTTTTGGTTTTGATTCTTAGCTCTTTTTGGTACCTGGTATAACCTTCTTCTGAGAAAGGCTTTACAAAGCTTGAAGGAAGCTAAGGTAGAATTATTTACTCCTATACAAAAGTTGAAATTGTTGCTAATTGTAGTCTGATAGTTAAGGAGCTAACAACTTCATTGAAAATTATAGCTAAAAAGTAAAGAACTTTTGAAATCTGTGCTGAAAAGGGGTCTAAAGTCTTTCTATGGGCTCAAAAAAAATATTTTCCATTCACTTTTGTAAATGTTTGTAGTGGAAGCTTTATGGGAGGTGTGAAACCCGTGCACTGGTCCAGTAATCAAGGAGCCTCAATCCTCACCACTAACTCCAGTGAGGGGCCTCCACATTGGGAAGATAACAAGTACACACACAGTAAAGTACAAATTCCCTTAAGAGCACACATAGATCATAGTCAGTCTGGGGCTGGTTTCTCCCTTTTTCTCCAGATCCCCAATAAGACTCACTACTGGCACAGTTATAGGGTTCAGATCTCAGCCAATTAGTCAAGCAAAAACCTCCCGTAACCTCTCTGTCCAACAAGTGCTTCGTGTCCCTGCCCAAGAAGCTGACACACACACACTTTGAGATCTGATTTATATGCAAACACACAGACATTCTTGGGGAAGGCTGGCACAGGTTCACTAACTATGCCCCCTTCTGCCCAGGCTATAAGGTAGCAATCACTGCCAACTACTCCTCTTATCAGCTACTATAAAAGACCCCTTTAACAACAGGTGTCCAGTTCTACTGTGCAATGTTATTATTATCCAAATAGTAAGTGTAACGAACAGCAAGGCTATTGGAGTGGCTTATACAGTATGACCAAACACATACAAGTACTCTGAGAGCTTAATTATCTCTACACAAAACAGCCACAGTTAAAGGATTTAAAATATTTAATAATAAATAATAAAAACACCAGACAACACTCATTGATTCAACACAGTGACAACAGAGAGTTCAGAAATCACAGGAAATTGTTTAAAACAACATTGTAGGATAGTCTCATAAATATAGAAAACAGCGAGACTAATCTTGCTATTTCTATCTATCTCTAAGAGAAATACTAAGATCTAAATCCTACTTACAAGGCAAAGTACTGGTGAGTTGTTGTCAGCTTCAGAACAAAATACAAAATATTATCCATACTTTCTGAGATAACTCAAATTGATAATACACATTACTGCTCAGTCATTTCAGATTACATCATTCTTGTTACTACTAAAGTTCCCAGGCTCACAGAACTTAGAATTTAACCTTTCTTTGTGTAATCTGCACCTGCCAGGAAGTCACAGCAATAAAAGACATTTTACTTGTAAAACCTAGGAATTATCTCTGTCTTAGAACAAAAGAAAGAATTTCTTGGCCCTGACTTCCTTTACTCATCAACTTTCTTCTAGCAGGGTGCACTGTGGTTGCATTTTTGAAGTTCAGTACATACCACAGTTTTCTTACATCTGTGAAACCAGCCTGTGGATCATATTAACATTTACAATGACATAGAATTATTATCTGGCTGGCCTGGCAGCCCCTAAGTTTTTCACAGGAGGATAACAGAATATGATGGACAGGAGAGGTGAGCCTGGGCAGTCTAGCAGTCAACAGAACTGGAGAAACCATGCAGTCAATGTGAGCCCTGCTATGTCCAGACAAGTCATGCCTGTAGGGTGAGATAGGAGGTCTGGAATTGGATCCAGACTCCAGGGCAGACGTAGAAGATGAGGCCAAAGGAAGATAAGCCAGATCTAAGGAAGCCAGTAAGGGGTATTGACGATAAACTTTCATCTTCATTCAATATGCTTTCTGAAGAAATTTGGGAATGAGGGGCAATGGGGATTAAGCATAAGGGAGACAGGAAGGCCAGTCCTGAAGTAGAGCATCCCTCGGGGACTCCCCCCACTGGGGAGATCAGGGCAAAGAACCTGCTGCACTTGTTGTTAAGGGGAGATGCAAAAAGATCACAGCATGGTTGGCCCCACTGGTGGAAAAACATCTCCACCACCCTGATACCACTCGTGAGGTGTCAGTATGGACCTGCTTAACTTGTCTGCAATCATGTTGGATTTCTCCTGGATGTGCCTTGCTATCAGAAAGCGCCTAGAGATTGTCCACTGCCATACTTTCATAGCTTCTCAACAAAGAAGGTGATATCTGGTTCCCTCTTCCTTACTGATGTTCCAGACTACTGACATATTGTCCATCTGAATCATGATAGTTCCGGTTCTGAGAGTGTATTGAAAGGCTTGCAACCCTAGGAGGACAGCGCTCGATTCTAGGACATTCAATATGCGTGTTGGCCTCTTCAGGTGACCATATACCTTGGACTGTCCTTCTCAAATAATGCCCCACATCTGACCTGAGAAGCGTCCTTGGTCACTGTGGCCTTGAGCTGAGAGAAAACAAAGGAACGGCCTTAGTGTAAATGACTGTAGTGGATCCACCAGAGAAGGTAATTCCTACAACCTTGAGTTATCTTGACTGGCCTGGATAATGGTTTTGGAGAGTAGACCTTTGTGTTGACAAGTGTCCATTGGAGGATTCTCATATGGAACTTGGCCAGCATTACTAGGGTGACTGCCGCTGACATGGATCCCAAGGCTTTGAGTATCAGAAAGGCTGAAAGTGTAGAATTCTGAATAATCTTTTTGACCTAGAAATGCACAGCTTGAGACAAAGAGAGAGAAGCTATTTGACTGACTGTATTGAAAACAGCACCGATGAATTTCAAAGTTTGAGATGGATCGAGTTGAGATTTGTTGTAACTGATTGTTATTTCCAGATAAGAGCACAGCTGGAGTAAGCAGTCCCTTGAATGAATTAGTTGATGCTTGGTTGGAGAGGTCAGCAGCCATTCATCCAGGTATGGGAACATTCGGAATCCCAGCAGTCTCAGCTAAGCTGCAACTGCCATACACTTAGTAAACAACCAAGGAACTGTGGTGAGACGAAAGGGCATTGCTCTGCATTGGTAATGACTGGCTCCCAGCCAGAAGCGTAGATATCTTCTGGATCATCTGTTCATTTTGATGTGATAGTACGCATCCTGAAGATATTGACACACCCAATCGTCCTTGTGCAGAAACTGCAGAATAGACAGAAACGTGACCATCTGAAACTTTATATGCTGAAACAAGAAGTTATGTACTCACCATAACATCCGATGTATGTAGTCCATCTCACCTCACATTCTTACCCGTGGGTTCGGAGCCAAATATCGGCTCCGACTCAGCCGATTTTTACTAGCTCAAAGTCTTCTCATTGGCTGGGCTAAGAGGGTATCCCAAGTTGCACTGCTCCCTATCCCCAGATCTAGTTTGCTGCGAAATAATGTATACACTACATACACATCTCACATGCATATAAAAACAGCCACATAGGAAAAGGACTCAGCAGGTGACAACCTGTACTCTAAATCTTATGCTCCAAATCCTCCAGGCAGGGGGAAGGTGGGAGGGTAAGTAAGAATGTGAGGCGAGATGGACTACATACATCGAAAATTATGGTGAGTACATAACTTCTTGATGTTATGTAGTCCTATCTCGCCTACATTTTTACACATGGGACAGCGTCCCTAGCACCTACATCCTGGGTGGCTCATAAGAAAATACTCCTGAGAACTGTGGACTCAAAGGAAGATCTGCCCCTGAAAACCACTTCCAATTTGTAATGAGAAACAAAGGTGTGGGGAGAAGCCCAAGTAGCTACAGCACATATATCATCCATTGACAATCTAGCTTGATAGGCTGTGGATGTGGAAACAGCCCGCGTAGAATGTGCCTTGACTGGAAATGGCAAATTCTTGTCTCCTGCCTGATAGATAAAAGAGTTGCAACTGGCTATCCATCTAGAAAGCGTAACCTTGGATACTGGAGAACCCAATCGGTTTTCCGAAAAGGACACAAAACGTTGGTCAGACTTCTGGATATCCTTTGTCCAGTGTAGATAGAAGCGTAATTGTCTATGCACATCCAATTGGTGAAATCTAAATTCTGCCTTGTTAGAGAAGTGGGGAATGAATACTGGCAGCTCAATGGACTGATTAATGTTTGACACAGAAACCACTTTGGGAAGAAACGATGGGTTTGGTCTAAGAGAGACACTATCTTTGTGAAAGATTAGATATGGGGGCTTGATGGAGAGGGCTTGAATTTCCAAGACCCGCCGAGCTGAAGTGATTGCTATTAAAAAAAATGTTTTCCATGTTAAGAATTTTAATTCACAGGTAGCTGCAGGCTCGAAAGGTGGCAGTGTGAGTGCTTGGAGAACAAAATTGAAGTCCCAGGGCATGACGGGTTCTGACACTGGGGGACGAAGTAACAGGGTATCTTTTAGGAATGCTTTGCATAGTCTGTGGGCCATAAGACTAGGTTCATTCGCTATGTGGAAATTAGATATTGCCATCAATTGGACTTTGATGGTGGCTGATGCAGATCCCTGATAGAAAAGCATTGACAAGAATTCCAGAACTGAATCTATCGGGGCTGTATAAGGATCGATACCTCTAGAATGAGCCCAGATGGAAAACCTTTTCCATTTGCTAGAGTAAATCTTCCTAGTGGATGGCTTATGGGAAGACGATAGAATATGAACCACCTCCGGTGAAAAATTATGACATCTGACTAGCGACGGAAGTGGAGTAGCCAGGCTGTCAACCGGAGAGTCCTCAGAGAGGGGTGGAACTGTCCCGACATGTGTGTCAGCAAATCTGGTAGAGGGTCCAGAATCCAAGGAGTGTCCACAACGTATGGTTGAAGAAAGGGAAACCATACTTGATGAGGCCAATGTGGGGCAATCAGAATCCTTCTGCTTCCCAAGGATTGAGCTTTCTGAATCACCCTCGAGAGAAGGGGAAATGGAGGGAAAGCATAAAGCAGACCGGAGGGCCAATGGTGAACCAGAGCATCCCTGGGTGACTCCCCCTGTGGGGGGATCAGCGTGAAGTAGTTGCTGTATTTCGCATTGAGAGGGCTGGCAAACAGGTCGCAGCAAGGCTGACCCCATCTGCTGAAGATTCGCTCTGCAACCAGGCGATTCAGGGACCACTCGTAAGGCATAAGTATTGCTCTGCTTAGCCTGTCCGCTATCACGTTGGATTTCCAATGTGCATTGCCACCAGGAACCATTGGGAAGCTATTGCCCAATTCCACACTCGCATGGCCTCTCTGCATAGGGGATATGATCGTGTGTCCC
Source organism: Protopterus annectens (assembly GCF_019279795.1). NCBI lineage: Eukaryota > Metazoa > Chordata > Ceratodontiformes > Protopteridae > Protopterus > Protopterus annectens. The sequence continues at coordinate 662,748,461 of NC_056730.1, forward strand.
CTTGCTTGTTGAGATACCACACTACTGACATGTTGTCTGAGTGTATCGCAATAGTCCCTAGAGGAAGAACTTCCTGAAGTGCCTGCAATGCAATAAGCACTGCTCTCATCTCTAGGACATTTATATGCAAATGTATCTTGTGTTCTTGCCACGTGCCTTGGACTGTCCTGCTGAGATAATGCCCCCCCCCCCCCCATCTGGGAGGCGCCCGTGGTCACCGTGGCAACAGGGAAGGGAGGAACGAAGGGCTTTCCCCCATTCAAATTGCTGGTGCACAGCCACCAACGGAGATCCTGCTTGCACCTGTCTGTGATTAAGATGGGATGAGATAGTTGGAGTCTTTGTAGAGACCACTGGACAAAGAGGAGCCACTAAAGAAGTCTCATGTATAATCTCGCTAAAGGGACTAGCATGATAGTCGCCGCCATGGTCCCTAGGATTTGTAGAACCACTCTTGCCTGTGCTTGTCTGTGTGGCATCAGTATATGAATTTGTCGTTGCAATACCATGATCCTTTCTTGTGGTAGAAATGCTCGCATTAGAATGGTTTTCAGATCTGCTCCTATAAAGGTGACACGCTGTGAGGGCAATAAGGCAGATTTTTCCCAGTTTGTTGTTATGCCCAACTGGTGACATAGACTGATGGTTAAGTCCTTTGTTTGAACTAGTTGATGCCTGGTGGGGGCAGTAAGGAGCCAGTCGTCCAGGTACGGAAACACCTGGAATCCTTGACGTCTCAAGTGAGCCATCACCACTGCCATGCATTTGGTGAAAACCCTGGGGGCTGTGGTGAGACCAAAGGGCAGGGCTCGAAACTGGAAGTGACTGGCTCCCAGCCGGAAGTGTAGGTGACTCCTGGATGCTTTGCCATTTTGATATGGTAATAATCATCCTTGAGATCGATGGAGCACATCCAAACTTCCTCTCCCAACAATGGGAGAATTGACTGTAGAGTGACCATACGGAACTTGGACTTGTGTATGTAATTGTTGAGTTGACAGAGATCTAGTATGGGTCTCAGGTCCCCTGTTCTTTTCGGCACCAAAAAGAATCTTGAGTACGTCCCTAATCCGATTTGGTCTGAGGGGACTGGTTGGATGGCTCATTTTTCCAGCAGCTGAGACACCTCTGAGGCTGCTTGATCCCTTTGACTGGGTGGAACGTCTGGGATTTTTCTTATTGGCGGAGGTATTAAAGAGAATGGGATGAGGTAACCTCCAGAAACTATCCTTAGTACCCATAGGTCTTGGGTGATGCTCTCCCAAGCTTCCGGGTATTTTGAAATTCGACCGTCGACTGGCTCCGGATAAGCACAGTCGGGCACACCCTCAGGAGTGAGAGTATGGAGAGCCACGAAAGGAGTCGCGGTCTCCGGAATTGCAGGGGTCCCCTCTGCCTCTGGGGCCACGTCTCCCTGAGTAACCCCCCCCTGCCTCTGGAATGGGGTTCACCTTGTGCGGCAAAAAAGAACATGTGTGATTTCTTGAACCACACCCCCCCCCTCCCGCTGGGCCTTGGGATAAGGCCTAGAAGGAAGGGAAAAACGGACCCCGACGGCAGACAGGGTCTTTCCCTCTTGCTCGCACCTGGTGAGTGTGTCTTTCACTTTGGTCCCAAACAAGGAGGAACCATCAAAAGGGGTGTCAGTGAAGGAAGACTTGAAGGCCTCCACGAAGTGACACAGGCATAGCAAGGCTTGCCTTCTAAGGGCGACCCCTAAGCTCGCCGCCCTGCTCGCTCCTTCAGCCGCATATGAGATGAGCTGCATGGATAAGTTAATGATGACAGTGAGGGTAGAAACCTGTGCGTTAACCGTCTGAGCTACCGCCTCAGCTATGTTACCTGTAAGAGTATGTCCCAGTTCTTTGAGGAGATCTCTCTGGAGCCGAGTGAAGTGAGATAAATAATTCAGCAACCGTAAGGTGAAGGTTGCTGAAGACAGGGTACGCTTCCCGTACCGGTCCATGGTCCTAGACTCCTTGTTAGGAGGATGGATCGATGATGAAGTTTCGGCAACTTCCTTCTGGGTGGCTGCCGCCACCACCATGGCATCTACCGGGACTCCTTTTGATAGAAATTCTTTCCCCTGGGGTGCAGACAGGAACTTGTTGGGATGCCTAGGCACGGGCTCTACAGAATCAGGATTTTCCCACACTCTTCGACAAATGAGGTCAAGCAGCTCGTCGAAGGGTGGAGACACCCAGGAGGCAGAAGGTTGAGTGCCAAAAGTCTTAAGGAATACTGACTCCTCCTTGGAAGGGTTTTTGGAAGACCAGCCTCCTCTTTGTTTCAGTATCTCCAGGATATCAGAGAAGGAAACATCATCAGAGGAAGACTTGGGGGACCCTACGGATTCCTCGTGGTCAGTATCGGAGGTGAGAGACTCATCCTGGGAGTCTATGTGCTTCCTCTTGCACAATTTCTTTCTAGGGGGCTCCTCAGGCAAAGACTCTGGGAGACCCTCAGAAGGTTGGGGACCACTCGTGGGGGTGTCCTTGGGGCCTGGCGCTCTGCTGTCCAAGGACAGGTGAGTGTCAGAGGCTCTCGCCGGGGTGGTGGGGGATGGAATGACCGACCTGGGTGATGTAGCTGGTGATCTTGCAAGAGCGCTCCGCATGGCCTCGAAGGCAGGTCCTCCCAGATCAGAGAACCAACCTGCCGCCGAGGCCATGACCAGGACCGGGGTCCCCCCGAGCCAATGCACCAAGTGGGAGACTCTGAACTGACAGCTGTCCTGAAGTATACCCCTCGGGCCCGACCGAAGGGACCCGAGTCTCAAACCCTGTGGACGGAACCGATATGGTTGGAGCCGAAGTCGGCACTGATAAACCCAAAGGGGGTATCGGAGCCGGCGCAGGAACATCATTCGGAGCGGAGCATACCAGCTCCGACGACAAGGATGTGGTCGGAGGAGGAATCATCGAAATGGTCATGGAAACTGGCTCCGGAGCTGAGTGGGTCGGAGCCAAAAACAATTTGGCCAACACTGGCGACTGCAGGAGCCTCTGCACTACCCTGTCAACATCCAAATCAGAAAGCCTGGAGGATTTGGAGGCGATAGATGGAGACTGGGATCTCTTGTCCGGTGAACCCATTCTGACACTGGGCGACCGGCTCCGAATAGGCTCAAGGATAATTGGAGCAGATGCCGATTCGGTTAATACAGATACCTCCTGCGGCCCCAAAGACAGTGGAGCCGAGGAGGAAGAGTCCAAAACCGTAATCTTCTCCAGAGGCTCCAAAGTGGCAGATGGAGCCAGAGACCTTTTCTTGACTTGGAAGCTTTAGACTTAGTACTAGAAGCCAAATCAATAGCTTCCTCAAAAGATGGTTTTAAAAGTCCTTTTAAAATTAACTTGTTTTTTCTCTCCTGGAGCACCCTAGGACTGAACGCATGGCAAAAGCTACACGACTCCTGTAAATGGATGGCTCCGAGGCAGTAGACACACATTTGGAACATTTCTTAAAGCCAGAAGTCTTATGTTCCTTCTGATCTTTGGACATTATAAAATGAGCGGAAAGAGAGCCTAGATGTAATTGGCAAAAAATGGTGGGAAACACCACCACAAATTTGAACACAGGTACAAAAAACCAACAGGCACACAGAGAACTACGAATCTAAACAGTTCACACAACAAGACACAGTGGGGAGCAGTACCAGTCACACACACAAGAACCTCTAATTGAAATGGTTCTTCAGGAAACATAAGAATTAATTAAACGAGAGAGAGAGAGGGGGGAGGACTAGGTCCTCTAACTAAAACAGGCCTAGCCCGCTGGAAAGGAGGGATACCAAACTACTAACACAAGCACTGAAACACACACACAAATTAACGATCTGCAAGAATAGCTATTAAAATAGCTTTTGGGTTGAATAAACAACTTTCTCAAAGAGAAAGGGTAAAAAAGAGGGTACTCAGCCACAGCCAAGCGAGACCACATCCGAGCTCTACAAGCAGCAAACAAGATCTGGGGATAGGGAGCAGTGCATCTTGGGATATCCTCTTAGCCCAGCCAATGAGAAGACTTTGAGCTAGTAAAAATCGGCCTAGTCGGAGCCAATATTCGGCTCCGAACCCACGGGTAAGAATGTAGGCGAGATAGGACTACATAACATCAACTGATTTATTCTACTGAGATCCAACACTGGTCTCCAGTCCCCTGTCTTTTTTGGCACTAAAAAGAATCTTGATTAAGTTCTGTACTCTCTCTCTGGTCTGAGGGGACCTTTTGGATGACTCTCTTTCTAGCAGCTTGTTTATTCCTAGTGTTGCTACTTCCCTCTGACTGGGTGGAATACCAGGGATATTCTGTGAAACTGACAGAGGGGGATGGGAAAATGGTATAATACAGCCTCTGGGTATTATCCTTTGCACCCATGAAACTTTTGTAATTTCTAACCAGGCTCTCTGGAGCAGGGATAGACAACCCCTGACTGTCTCCAGAGATGGATAGCTGGACTTCCTTTCAGGAGTGCTGATAGGATCTGTCAAAGAAGGAATCCCTAAATCCTTGGTTAAGGGGGCCACCTCTGCCATGGGGATGATGTTTTCCATTTAAATCCACCCTTTGCCTCTGGGGATACTGTCTCTCTGTGGATCTTTAAAGGGACTCTGGGATTTTTGGGGCTACATTTTTGTTCCACCTTGTTGTTTTCTAAAAAAACGACCACTGAGGAGTAAAAAAAATGTACACCCACAGTAGACAGGGTTATCTTTCACTTTGGGGCCAAACAATGAGGTTTCGTCAAAGGGTGCACTGACGAAAGAAAATTTGAAGGGCTCTGTAAAATCACATAAGTGCATCCAGGCATGTCTCTTAATGGAAATGCCCGAACCACTGCCCATGAGGAACCTTCAGCAGAGTAAGAGATAAGTCTCATGGATGAATTTGAAATAGATTGAATGGTAGCCAATTATAAGACACAGTACACACTTTTCCTCGGAAGATATGGTCCCAGAAAGAGGTTTGAAAAACTCCTTGATCAAATCTCTCTGAAGCCTCGGGAAATATGCCAAATAATTCAGCGACTTAAGAGTGAAGGTCGCTGAAGTACAGACATGCTTTCCAAACCTGTCAAGTGCCTTGGACTCCCTGTTAGGGGGTAGACAAAGGAACTTTGCTATGCCAGTTCCTTTCTACTGGCCAAAGCTACAACCATGGCATCAACAAATACTCCTTTACTCCAGTGTGGTATGTCTTTAGTACCAGGATCCTGTCTGGTCTCTTAGGAATAGGCTCAGCTGTGTCTAGTTCCTTCCACGTCCATCGACAGGCTAAATCTATGAGCTCATTGGTGGGCAGAGTCACCCAGGTGGTAGACAGCCACACCCGAAGGCCTGCAGAAACACTGATTCCTCTTGAGAACGGTTATTGGGGACTAATCGCTCCTTTGTCTGAGGAGTTTTTAGATTTCTCCAAATGAGATATCATTGACTGGTGATCGAGGGAACCCTTCCTCCTCGTCAAAATCAGTGTTCTCAGTAACAGGCTCATGGGGGAGTCCCTCTTTTTGCACTTTCTCTTCCAAGGGATTTCATTGGTGGAATGCTCCAGGGAGGTATCAGAAGAAATAATGATATCTTGCTGGGTGGCCTGGAGACTGGTTTGGGCTGGCTGTCCAGGTGGAATGGAAGACTGAAGCTCTGGATGCAAAACTGAATGAAATAGGGAAGTTGGAACCAATGTGGACAGAGTTGTCTGTACTCTGGGTACAGAGAATGCTTTCTCCACTACCTCAAAAGTGGTGTGCCCGGGAGAAGCAGAAACAGAAAGATTCAACAAGCCAGGCTTGCAGATTGTTAGCTCCTGCTGTTCTGCTTGGCAAATTACCCAAGGAAGGAGCTGGAGCCGAGCTACCAAACACCGATGTTCTGAGGGGAAGAGACAGTTCCAACAACTTCAGAGTCAAAACCAACACCCCAGAGCTGGCATCAAAGCTTCAACTCTGAGTGTCATCCGGTTCCGAGGCATTCAGGACTGGACAGCTCAGAGACACTATCGGAGTCAAAGATGCCAATATCTTTGGATCCAAGGAAGAAGTCCCCAAGGCTTTCAGATCCAAGGGCTCCAAAACTGAAGCACAGACCAGAGAAGGAACTATGATTGATGGTATGACTCTAAGGAAGGTCTCCAGACCCGATGAGGTGGGGGCCAAAAGGACTCCCATTTGAATTTGCATCTTAAAGACCCTCATCATCCTATCCATGTCTGCCTCTGACAGGCTCTTGGAAGACCGAAGGAAGGAAGGAAGACATGGAAGAAGGTCTTGAGTGGTGATGGGGAGACTGGTCCAGAAAGGATGATGGAAGCCTAAATGTAATCAGCTCTGATAGGAGAAGAATGGATGAGGGGAGATTTTTCAAATCTTGACTTTGGATCCAATATATTCAGATCTGACTTCTTTGCTTGTTGAACTGGTGGCTGCAAGGATGGAGCTGAGGTCAAAGCCAAAGGGCATTCTGGTGATCTCTTACAAAATTCTTTTGAAAAATAATCGCCCTTTTTCTCTTGTATTTTGGGGTTTTGAGCCCCAGTAGCCCTTGATGAAGATTTAGAAAGAAGTAAACTCCTGAGGATTAAAGTATTTTTCCTGTCTATTACAGCATGGGAGTTGAATCTCTTACAAATGTCAGTCAATATATAGATGTCTAGGTCCTAAACAATGAACACATTCAGTGTGTGCATCTGAATTTGGGATTTTGTGGACACACACCACATTTTTCTTAAATCCAGAGGGCTTATCCACTTATCCAACATTTTACAACTGCAACTAGACTATCACAGAAAAGGGATAAAACATTGTTTTTAGAAATATAGAAAAAGTAAAGGGAAAGGGGGGAAAAAGAATTACCAAGAACGGTAATTTACAGTACTGCTGAAGTATGAGAAGGAAAGGAATGATTTGTTTTTTGTTTGGCATGGTAGTTGGGATGAACTAGATGTGTTTTTAAACTTTTTAAACAACAGCACTGAAGTTTTACATTTTTCTATGACATGTTCAGATACTAGCAATAACTTTTTGGATGTGAGAAATTTGTTTGATGGTACTGAAATTCAAACTACTGTTTATAAAAAACCTACACATAGGAAAAACCTACACATAGGAATACATTTCTCCATCGAAACAGTATGCATGCAGCACGTGTTTAAGTGTAACAAAAGCTCAGTTTGTTAGAATTAGTAGACTTAATACTTCTACAGAAGAATATAAGAAACAAATGCAGGAACTGAAACATGAATTTATGGAGGGGGGCTATAATAGGGAGTCCCTAGATATGAAAATTGAATATGTCTTGAGCTGTAGGGATGACAGTACTAAACCTTATTTCTCTATGAACACAATGGAAGTACCCTTTATAACTAAGGAGACCAACTTAGATGTAGGTAAGCTATGTTTTGTTACAGCTTTCAACAGAGCTACATCTGAAGTAAGAAGAATTATTAATAATAACTGGTGTATATTAACATCTCTACCTGAATTATGTCCCATAGTTGGCATGAAACCCAGTTTCTCATACAGAAACTGTCAAGAGTTTAAAGCAGAAGTTATGTTATAAAGACATGTGTGTCAAGGTGTGGGGGGGGGGTAACAGCAGCTAAATCAGGTACCTTTCCTTGCTACAATTGTAGCTGTTGTGAAGTCATTGTTAAAAATAATACTTTTCAACACCCTATAACTAGGAATAATTATATATTTTCTGGCTTAGCAATATGTGTTACAATGAATATAACATACCTGGCTACCTGTAATAGATGTCAGGCATTTTATGTTGGGAAATCTACCCGAAAACTGAAGGAAAGAATAACTGAGCACCACTCAGAAATAAGAAGAAATACTGACACTAATTCCTTGGCTAAGCATATCAGTATATATGGAAATGCACATAAATTCTCTTTTAGGGTGATAGAGTATGTAAGGATATACGAGGGGGAGATCTTAACAATAAGCTTGAGATGAAGGAATATCAGTGGATAATATGCCTTTGTGCTGATGTATTACCAGGTTTAAACCAGACTGTTTCTTTAAAACCTGTACTAAGGTATAAACAAATGTGTTTGAAATAGAGCTCTGTGCTTCTGCAACTATTGTTTTTAACTAGGATTGATTGCTTAATTGAATAATTAATGGCAGTGTGATTTTTAATAGTATATAAAAATGGTTAGTATGTGTTAGTATTTTATACACTGATGAAGGGTTTGTTTGACCTGAAATCTTTGTTTAATTATTAAACACTTGTTCAGTATCAGCGTTGCTTGGTTTGTTTCATACTACATCTAGTCTTGGTTTTATGAACTAAGCTTTGTTCTGGAACTGTTTGGCTTTTTAAGTAAAGGAAAAATACCAGCAATGGTAATACAAGTATTCAATACGAGAAGACAGCTAATATTATTGAAAAAAGGGTTAAAGTGAGGCAAAGAAAATGAGTATAATAGGAAAACAATAAAGGAGATTAAACTCACTGACTATTAAGAGGTAGAAGAAATGAGAAATTCCAAACTACTTGAGAGTTCGTGATCTACGTCCAAATGCTATGTTGGCAAATGACATCTGTGGTATGTTAGATGGCTAGGGCATTACAGATGTAGGGAGGAGCTTGAGAGTTCAAGTATTCTATGTTCTGGAAGAAGTGGTTCAGTTGGATCAGATGACTGGATCCAAACCCAACTACTGTAGAATAAAAGAAAATGACATCAGATGCTTCTTTTCCTGTTCATTGTTAAGTTAGTTACTATATCATCAGCAGGCTGACCAAAACCATATACTCCGTGACTAGAGTATCTAATAGTTGTCATCTAGCATCTTCAGGATATGTTTCACTCTTTAGCCAAGCTAGTCTCCTCAATGATGACCCCTTGACACAGCTGACCTACATAACATATTAACAGCACCATACTGAGATGAGATGGAGTCCTTCAAACTTGCCTGTCTTATCACTTACAGGTAGTTTCTGCAGCGTCTACTATATTTGGTTCAAGGTGAATTCTAAGTAACTGTGTTGGCCATTAAACTCAAACGTATTGCAGCCAGGTTACTAGAGGCATGCACTTGTTTTGCCATACCTACCCAGTAACCTTCACTCTCAATCAAAGAGGGAAATATGCAGTGGAAAAGAAGTTTAGAACAACAACAGGTAGACAGAGAATCTCAGGAAGAGTCGGCCTTACTGCCCTGCCTGCCTTTTTAAAGTCTGTCTTGTAGCTGTGTAAAATGTCTGTCTTTTCCAAGCAATCTTACAAACCCCATCTATTCTTTTGAGTGTTGATATGGGTGTACCTGTGTGCTGACTAGTGCCTTTCTCCACATCTTAAGAGACATGAAACAGTGAAATGGTCATCTGCTTTGATTCATGGAATCTTGAAATTTGCATACAGTTCTTACTCAGAAACTGGGGATCACTTGCTGGCCAGTTACAACATCCTCCCATGCAGCTAAACATTTTACACCCCAAGTAGGGTGCTAGTGCAGAAGACTAGGAAGACATCAGCCTTCATGATCTGAGACTATGCATGCTGGTGATTCAGTAGTAACCATGTAACAATCCTCCTTTTCCTCATAGAAGGACAAGGTGTTTCTATTGCATTTCATTTGGTATCTACCAGTACTATAGGAAGTCTCAAATATTTCATGGTTTTCCACAAGGAATAACATTCTGGAAAGGAGGTAAGGCCAGACCAGCATAAGTGCCCATTTTCCTGAATGTCAAAATATTCACAGGCAAAGAAATTGTAATAAAATGCTGCTGGATGGAAAACAGGAGTGCCTACAGAAAGCTCCAAACTGTGTAAAACCTCCAGCTCCACCTGTGGCAAATTCTGGCTTACCACTTAGCATACATTCTGGATTTTCCATCCCCTGGACATCTAGTATCATTCTAGATAGCCCCAAGACCAGTACTGAGGAAGGTGCTATTCTAATTGTTAATGTTGGAGGCATTTGAGATGTTCATGGCAGGAAAATCAATACAGTCAATGGAAAACTTCAGATTTATTTTGACATGGAATTAAAAGCTATATGACATGAAGTTAACATAATTAAAGACATTTTGGTATGCTATATGAAGAAATGGCCTCAATAAAACAAATTTTGACCCATTCCTCATTCAGCAGTCAGTAGAATTAGCAGTATTAAATTGCACTTGTTTCTAGCTATTTTTGTAATAATGGTGAGAAAATAGTTGGTGTTGCTCATCTAGTCAGGAAAAAATAGAAGAGTCTACGTGGGTTCTCTTCAAGCAACTTTATTATGTACAAACACATCAGGATTGAGGCTTAATAACTTTAACTTACATAAACTTATAAACAAAACAGCTATTACACTCGTACATGCTCACTTTCTGGCTGCACTCTCAAAATGGCAGTGAAGTTAGCATGCGCTTGCTATTTATATGCAAATGCTGACTTTGAAATGCTTCTTAAAGATACTGCACGCACGCACACATACACACACACACACACACACACACACACACACACACACACTTCTACATCCTCCCTTTTTAAGAAATCAGTCATGCAATATGGACAACATTAATCAACATGCAATCAATACCAATAATTCTTTGTCATGCAATTATACAGAACTAAATACATATAAACAATTATGTCCAGGTTGCTGTGTATTTCACACTAAGTCTGGAAATACGACTAAATCGTGTGACATAGAAATCAAAATTAGGTCTAGTAACTGCGACTGTCTCTGCTGAATGTTCACCCTAGGGACATCAGGAACGTCATCAGGAATGGAAGTAGAAGTTAAGGCACATTCTGCAACAGAAACATTGTCTGGATTGCTCTGAGATCTAGAGTCTGTATCAAAGGAACAATGCTGCAATATCAGTTCTGGTACAGGAAGAAGATGTCTGCGGTTTAATCTGTACTCCACACCCTCAGATTCTACGAAATAGGACTTCGGCTCGGTACATATACCTGTTATTTGATCAATCTGAGTGAAACCTTTTGCCATTTGTATCCTCACTGTCTCTCCTGCTTTCAATTGTCAAAGAAATATGTTCGATTTATCATCACTGGACTTCTGGCAAGAACGTTTTCTGAATAATTGGGCTCTAATTGTCCTATTGTTCTTAGCTTTTGGCCTCAACAAAATGGAAATAATAGGCAGTGTTGTTCTGTTTTGCCTGGATAGAAGTCTCTGAGCAGGACAGCCAAGTATATCGTCTCAAGGTATGTTTCTGAGATTGAGAAGATTCAACAAGACATCGGTATTATTATGCTTTGACCTCTCAAGTAATTGCTTTGCACTCTGTACTGCAAGTTCAGCTAGTCCATTCGACTGTAGATATTCTGAACTACTAGTAACATACACAAAGACCCATTCTTTTGCAAATGTCTGAAACAACTGACTAGTAAATTGAGCACCACTGTCCAAACAACTTTGTGTGGACTACCATGGACTGAGAAATGACACTTCAACTTGGTAATAACAGTAGTGGATGTCAGATTAGGTAGTAAATCAATCTTAAACCAGTTCAAATAAGAGTTTACCAACACTAAGTAATGCTGACTGTTCCACTCGAATACATCAGTGGCTACTGTTAACCAAGGTAGCTCAGGAAATTGGCGTAGATGAAGTGGTTCTTTTTGCAAATGCGGTTTAGTACTATTGCATACAGAACAAGAAGTACTTTATCAATGTCTTTTACTACAGAAGGCCAAAATATTAGTTTTCTCGTCCTTCTTTTGGTAGTTTCGGAACCTGGGTGACCACAATGCAAAATCTAGATATATTCATGTTGTAAGGAAGCAGGAAGAACAACTTTAGGACCTTTGAAAATAATGTCATCTTCCATCAACATCTCATCTCTGTAAGAAAAATAGGTTTGCACTTCAGGTGGCACACTAGATTGCTTTGATGGCCATCCAACATTAATGTAGTGATTGAGCGTTTGCAAAATTGGATCAGTCTTTGTGTAATCTCTCAGTTCATCAAGTCTCATGGTAAAAAAATTACGCACTTCCATGACGTCAAAGTCAAAATTCTCTGCATGAAGCTGTTCTGTTGTATTTCTGGGTGATCTGGATAAGGTATCAGCCAGATACAAAAGTCTTCCTTTTGTATAGACTATTTTGAAGTTGTACTTTTGCAATTTGAGCATCATTCTTTGTAATCTCGCTGGAGCTGAATGCATAGGTTTCTTTAGAATAGTAACTAGAGGTTGGTGATCCGTTTCAATCTGAATAGCTCGACCATAGATATAATCATGAAACTTTGAATATGCAACTACTACTGCCAAAAGGCCCTTCTCAATTTGAGCATATTGCATTTCAGTTTGGGTAAGAGTTCTAGATGCTTAGGCTGCTGGTCTGCCTTCCTGAAGAATAACTGCACCAATACCAAACTTTGAAGCATCACAGGAAAGAGTTACTGGTTTACTGACATCATAGTATCTTAATGTGGGGGCAATTTTCTACTTAAGGCCTTTAAATGCTTTCTAGTGCTGTAACAACCAAGACCATGTAACATTTTTGCAAGTCAGCTCTCTCAAAAGCGCTGTCAACACACTGAAGTCTGGTATAAACTTGCCTAAATAGTTAACCATACCAAAAAAACGCTGTAGAGCCTGAACATTATCTGGTGCTGGCATCTCAAGAATGGCTGCTTGCTTGGATGGGTCTGGTCCTAAGCCAGTGCTGGTAAATAAATGACCTACATATGTAACTTCTGGTAGACTGAATTTGCATTTCAGAGCATTGAGCTTTAAGTTCACTTCATGTGCTCTGTCTAGAACTTTCTTAAGATCTCTGTCATGCGCTGCTTCACAACTGCCTCCAACCAATACATCATATATTATGGCACAAGGATAACCTGAAAAAATTTGCTCCATTGCATGCTGAAAGACTTCACTTGCAGAAATGTATTCCAAATGGCATCCTGAGGAATGTATATCTGCCAAATGGGGTACTGAAAGTAGTCAGTAATGAGGCTTTAGTCAAGCATCACTTGCGAAAATGAACTTTTTGCATCTACTACAGAAAAAACAGTGGTATTTGGTATTACAGCTGCAACCTCCTTGACTGTATTCATTGGATGATGAGGTCTCTAATGCTTTTTCAAATCTCTTGGGTTAATACATATTCTGATTTCGTCTGAACCTTTTTTGTGGGTTGTCAACATGGATGTCACCCATTCAGTTGGTTCTATAACTGGACAAATTAAAACCTTGCTGCACCATTTTATCCAACTGAGCTTTAACTTTATTCTGCATAGCCATCAAGACTTTTCTTGCTGGTCTGACCTCATAAAAAACATCAGCATACTCTGGGAAAATAGCTTCAGTAAAATTAGAACTAGGACATGTGCTTATATGATAAACTTTTTTGATAAAAGAAAGCAAATATATTCTCAAACTGTCTCCGAGACCCAACAATGACTGCACAGGTCTTCAGACTACATAGAAAAACAAACAGTTCCTAGTCAAATAACGCAAACACACTACTGAGCCTTTGGTTTGAATTTCTTCACCTCCATAAGCAACAAGTTTCACACAACTAGCCACACCAAGTTTTTCATTAGTTCTCACTGTAGCAAATGTGTCTGCTGACATAACATTACACTTTGAGCCAATGTCCACTTTAAGCTGATCTGGACAGTACAAAACACTTCATTCTTTGCCAACAAATTTGCTGCATGAACCTGTTCACCAATTACTGACACACCATCTACGTAGAAAGCAGAACTGCAGCTCTCTATATGACCAACTTGTTTTTTCGAGTGATCCTTCTTTATAACTGTGTGAGGTTTACTTGAGTTGCAAAACATTTGAAAATGGTTTCATTTTTTTACAATTTTTACACTTGTGGCACTGCTGACAAATGCTAAGCATTTTTCTCTTTACGACTCATGACTGGTACCACAATTGCAACAGTTAACAATAAAGCTGGATTTGGGTTTTTGCTGATTCACCCTTGTACTGCACTGAGCATGTCCTTTTTGTAGAACTTGCTGGAAAACAGTTAGTTATGTACTCACCATAACGATCGATGTATGTGGTCCATCTCGCCTACATTTTTTACTCACGGGTTCGGAGCCGAGAATTGGCTCCGACTCAGCCAACTTATTTCTCTAGCATGAAGTCTCTAATTGGCTGGGCTAACCCGGTATCCCAAGATGCACCTCGCCCTAGCCCCAGATCTCATTTGCCACTCGTAGAGTTAGGACATGGTCTCGCTTGGCTGTGACTAAGTACCCTTTCAAATACTTTTCTAAGTATTTTAGCAGTCTGTTATCTTGTAAAAGCTATTTTAATAGCTAGTCTTCTCTTTTTGGCACGTTTCATTGTGAGCGTTTGTGAGTAGTGTGTTTTGTGGTATCCCTCTGTTTTGCGGGCTAGGCCCGTTTAAGTTAGAGGACCTAGTCCTCTCCAGTGTTGTTTCTTTGTGTAAAACTGTGCTGGATTTGTTCTTGTTGGTAGTTAGTTTCCCTGCTGCTCCAAAGAAACGTTTAATTTAGAGTTTCCTTGGTCGTTATCCGCCTTCCTCTTGTGTCTGTCGCTGTTGGTTGAGAGTGTGCTGTTATTTACCATGTATAAACTTTGCAAAATAAGTCTCTCGGGCATTGTAGTACTCTTGAAATCATTCTACTGTAAAAGTCATTTATCATCATTGTAAGAAACATTTCAAAATAACTGCACTGTGTGAATAAACTGGGGAGAAGAAGCTCAGAAACATTTCAAAGTAATTGCACTTTGCAAATAACCAGTACACAGCAGACAAACTTTCCCAAAATGGCAGTACTTTGCTAAATAACTCTGTACAGTTCAAGAAACACTCTGTAATGGCGGTGCCTTGCAAAGAGACACACCCAGCACAAGAAACTTTCCCAATGGCTGTATTTTGACTGCACTTTATTTATTTATTTTATTTTACATTTGTTGAAAGGGATCGTCCGACTGGATACATGTCCATTTTCAGCGGAGGCCCGGGGAGAAAAGCTCCACAATGACAGAAGGTTACATACATGTTACAATATTACATATTATTACATTTAGTAGTGCAGTTAAGGAGAAAGACATACAGTATATATCGTAACAAAACAGTCTAGCAATAGCTATCACAAAAAATACAACAGTTCCTATACAAATTTTATAAAGCATGTTAGGTTAAAGGACAATAGCAGCCTTTGAGCTTGAATACTATACAATGTTCTGGTTTAAGGTTATAGGTTCCTACCCTAGGTTGTCTTTTTAACAGAGGTTTAAGGGTTACAGATATGGTCAGAGATTGGACAAGGAAAAATTGTGTTTGGTCTTTTGAAGATAAAAGTTAAGTTGTTAAGCTAGGATAAGTATGGGGAGAAAAGAGATCTAGGTTAAGTGAAGAGAGCTAATCTGGGTTAGAGCATTGGCAAAGCCAATGTAACTTAAAATGGAGTTTTAGTTTCTTTTTGAATTGGTTCAGGGAGGTAGTAAGAGTGAGGTTACAGGGGAGGGAGTTCCATATTTTTCCAATGGCATTGGCAAACAGAGAGTCACCCCCTGAGTTATAGGATTTGATTGTTTGGAAAAGTTGCCTATTTGATGAGCGAAGACAGCTTAGATTGGAATAAGGAAGAATTAAATTTTTCAGTGCAGGAGTGTTATCAGGTTGTTTGAGAATTTTAAAAGCTTCTATGAGTTGGTTCATCTGGAGAAGGTTGGGTAGTTCTATCCAGCCTAGGTTTTTTAGGTTAGTGCAGTGGTGAGTTCTATAGGGCATACCAGTTGCAAATCTGGCAATATGATTATAGCAAGAAGTGAGGTTGTTTAGGTTGGATTTGTGAAGGTTAGTAAGCATGGGAGAGGCGTAGAGAAATAGTTGCACTCTGCACACAAACTCGCCGGAATAAATGCACAATACTAAGCACACATTGCTGCGGTAGCGTTGTCACCTCACAGTAAGACGCTGTTCGGTTCGATTCTCAGCTAGAGCGTCTTCTGCATGGAGACATGCGCGAATGGGAGTACCTTTGTTGAAGGTTGTGCGTCAGGGCTGGCAACTCGGCATGTAAAAATCTCCTGCCAATCATTAGCGGACCGGAGTTCCACTGTGGCGATCCCTAACCGGGAAAAAGCCGAAAGATACAACAACTAAGCACATACTGTAAGCACTTTTACACACTTTGAGATATATCAAATAAATCTAGTTATGTCCTGAATACAATGCGAAGTAGTAGTTATGCCAAAACAGTACTTTGCCAAAAACATGCAGTTGCCCTTCTTTATTTATGCTTAATGTGGCCTTTTTTACCCTTTATTATTTTCGTTTTGCTCATTTAATCTTTTCCATGCCCATTTTACTCTAAACATGCTCGTTTTGCAATTCTGAGGAAATTACAAACCTCTTATGTGCTTTTCTGATAATCGTTTTATCAAGTATCTTAATTTTAAACATCTTGTTTAATTAATGAACCTTTTGTGCCTCTCGCTTGATTAATAATGAGGTTTGTGCCATTGTAATGCTCCGTTTTATCTTTTTTAAATATAAGTTCATAGGTTCATAGATTAGTACTAAGCTAACTGCCCTTGCGAGCCATTTTAAGCTTAGCCAATTATCCCTTGTGACGCTCAAACCCTGCACCTTGTGTTTGTAAGGCAAACACCTTAACCATTAGGCCACCCTCCCATAATCATTCATGCAAGTTTTCATTCCCTTTGTTAATTTCTGGCCCTTTTTCATGCTTGTTTCTCTTAGTTTACCCTCACTGTGCTCTCTGCACCTCGTAACTCTGAAAAGCAGTCTCTGGAATCCTGGTTCTGACAATATGTCACTCGTCTAGTCAGCATAAAATAGATGAGTCTTCGTGGGCTCTATTCAAGCAGCTTTATTATGTACAAACACATCAGGATTGAGGCTAAATAACTTTAAGAGATAAACATATAAACAAACTAGCTATTACACTCATACATGCTCACTCTCAGGGTGCACTTTCAAAATGGCACTAAACCTAGCACGTGCTTGCTATTTTTATGCATGTGTCGACATTGAAACACTTCTTAAAGGTACTGCACACACACACACACACACACACACACACACACACACACACACACACACACACACACACACACACACACACACACACACACACACTATTCTACAGTTGGGATTAATATATCACACAGAGGAACTTTCTCCTGTGGTGGGTGTCCTGTATGTGTATTTGGCTTAGTTAAAAGTAAAGGCAAGAATTATGCTGTTTTACCATGCAAGGCAGGTATAACTACAAAACAGTTGGTACGATATATGCCCGGACATGTTTTTCTAATTTATTTTTATATAGGGTAAATATCCACTCATTTTAAAAGTAGAATACAGGAGCTTGTCAAGGACATAAAAATGTAGAAACTTCAATGGCAATGCATTTCTGAGGTTTCAGTTGTCATAATGGAAAAACTGATTCTTTAAATGTAAACAGTCTTCAGCAGATGAGATAGGTATAAAAGAAAGTGTTACACTACAAAAGTTGTTGAAAAAAGAAAAGTTATTTATTTTTTAAATTTTTCCTTTGAAGGTCAAGTCCCATTAGGTTAGTGGTCTCTTTTAAGGGGAGACCCGAAGTGATATTCATACAACTAAAACTACAAAAATTTGGATAGGGCACCAGGGAACTTCCCCTATTCTTTCTGCTCTATTGGTAACTCCTCTAATGGGCTATAGGGTGGTGGCATGATAGACCAAGATGAGAATGAAGGTGTAACACAGGCTGCAGAAAAATATGTTGTTTCAGCTACAGTTTTGAATGAGGGTGGTTTATTGAGAAATGATTTGAAACAAATGAAAGAAGAAAATGCTATTCTGTTTAGTGAGATTATGGGAAAATTGATAATGATGGTTTAAGCAATATGGAACATGCTGTACAGGATATGGTCCCAGAGGATAAAATACTGCTGCTGCACACAGATGAACTGTTTTTTAGGTTAGGAGAATGAAGTGCGGCTGATTTGCCAAAAGCAACAGAAAAGGCAGCTGTAAGTTCTTTTGCTTCAATAATTTGAAATACAAGATTGTTAAAAATGTTCAATTTTGCATGCTGTCAAACTTTCTTCTATGTCAGAATCTGTTATTAATATATATGAAGTAATGGTCAATATAATACTGATACTTAGTATTTCTCAATAGATGTTAGGGATAGCTTCTCTGATGTGACGTTTAAGAAAGTTTTAGATGCTTTGCTTTTCTGCAGTTACATGATTAAAAACTGTGTCCTGTAGTCAAATTCTAACTTCTACACAATGAACAGTTACTTTAAAAGAAAGATGATACCACAATTTCATGCTGTTGTTATGGAAGATAAACATTTTTCTTACTGTCAAAATATATTTGATACTAAGAAAATGTATGATGAAAGGAATGCTTGAAATAGGGCATGGGCAATGTGGGTATTGTTTAAAGTTAAACAAGGAATCTTTGTGCATATACCAAGCATGGTATTATAGCTGGTTATAGAGCATGTGTACACTACAGAAATCAGTACAAAATCGTGTTTCTTCTGCGGCTCTAATATAAATTTAATTCAAAGTTGTGATAAGGGAAAATGTTCCCAAATATGAGAGCTATGTTATGTGAAACCTAACTGTGAAAGTTCTGCAAAAATGTAAAATTGTAGACCATTTTTGGTTTGACTGTCCTGTTATAAAAGAAATCAAAGAAAAAGAGTTGGGAAATATTTGTGTAGACTTACAAAGTTTGATTTTGGAAAAAGCAAGCAAGTTAGACATTTTGGGGTTGGGGAAAGACATACAAAGTACTGCTTTATTCAGTGGAAGAAGATGGACAGCAAGGAGAGGTGACTGAACATTTAGAAACTATTAGTGAAGGTAACGAGAAAAACCAAAGCACTGTAGGTAAACAGTTTACAAAACAGAAAGGAAAAGGAGAAACATATTATATATATATATATATATATATATATATATATATATATATATATATATATATGTATATATATACACACACACATATATATAAAATGGATAAAAAAGGAAAATTGTAATGTGTTACTCTGCAGTTTGAATGTGAGCAGAATGATAAATGAACACAAGTAGTATGATAAATGAACAAAGACATGTTTGACTTCTGAAATTTTCTAATGCTGTAAAAGCTGATATTGTTTACCAGATACTAAGAAATTAGGAAATTCACAGCAGTTGCAAGCACATGTATTTTGAGGAAAACAAATTCTATAGACTTTCGGGACAAATGTATGCTTATAAATAACTGTTTCACTACAAAAAAAGTTTAAGTTGTAGGTTGTCGTAACTGGAATTCCAGGTAGATTACTGATATGTGATATCAGAAATGAAATGGGAGTACTGTAGCCAACAGTAAAATATGATCCCACAAATAGTACAGCAAGGGGACAGTTATTCACAATGGTTAAAAAAGTGTTTGTTATAAATGTGAAAATAATGCTTTTTAAACAAGAAACTTCTTCTTCTTTCGGCTGTTCCCGTTAGGGGTCGCCACAGCAGATCATCTGTTTCCATTTCTTCCTGTCCTCTGCATCATGTTCTTTCACACCAAAAGCCTGCATGTCCTCTCTCACTACATCCATAAACCTTATCTTAGGCCTTCCTCTTTTCCTCTTACCTGGCAGCTCCATCCTTAGCATCCTTTTCCCAATATACCCAGCATCCCTCCTCAGCACATGTCCAAACCAACGCAATCTCGCCTCTCTTGCTTTGTCTCCAAACTGTCCAACCTGAGCTGACCCTCTAATATACTGATTCCTAATCCTGTCCATCCTAGTCACACCCAGTGCAAATCTTAACATCTTTAACTCTGCCACATCTAGCTCTGACTCCTGCCTTTTCGTCAATGCTACCGTCTCCAACCCATATAACATAGCTGGTCTCACAACCCTCTTGTAGACCTTCCCTTTCACTCTTACTAGTACCCATCTGTCACAAATCACTCCTGACACTCTTCTCCACCCATTCCACCCTGGCTGTACTCTCGTCTTCACCTCTCTTCCACACTCACCATTACTCTGAACTGTTGATCCCAAGTACTTAAACTCATCCACCTTTACCAACTCTACACCCTGCATCCTCACCATTCCTCTACCCTCCCTCTCATTCTCACACATATATTCTGTTTTAGCCCTGCTGATCTTCATTCCTCTCCTCTCTAAAGCATATCTCCACCTCTCCAGGGTCTCCTCAACCTGGTCCCTACTCTCACTACATATCACAATGTCATCTGCAAACATCATAGTCCACGGGGCCTCCTGTCTAATCTCATCTGTCAACCTGTCCATCACCACTGCAAATAAGAAAGGGCTCAGAGCTGATCCTTGATGTAATCCCACCTCCACCTTAAACGTATCTGTCACTCCCACCGCAGTCCTCACCAATGTCACACTACCCTTGTACATATCCTGTACCACTCTTACATACTTCTCTGCCACTCCCGACTTCCTCATACAATACCACAACTCCTCTCTAGGCACCCTGTCATATGCTTTCTCTAAGTCCACAAAGACACAATGCAACTCCTTCTGACCTTCTCTGTATTTCTCCAACAACACTCTCAGAGCAAATATTGCATCTGTAGTGCTCTTTCCTGGCATGAAACCATACTGCTGATTACTAATCATCACTTCCCTTCTTAACCTAGCTTCCACTACTCTTTCCCATAACTTCAAGCTGTGACTGAACAGTTTTATCCCTCTGTAGTTACTGCAGCTCTGCACATCACCCTTACTCTTAAAGATAGGTACCAAAACACTTTTTCTCTACTCCTCAGGCATCCTCTGACTTTGCAAAATTTCATTAAACGATCTGGTTAAAAATTCCACTGCCATTTCTTCTAAGCACCTCCATGCTTCTACTGGTATGTCATCTGGGCCAATAGCCTTTCCATTCTTCATTCTCTTCTTATCACTTATGACACAGGCAATCATACATTTATATAAATGAAAACAAACCATACTGACATAATCCCAGCTGCAAGCACTTTACATCACAAACCACACTGACATAATTTTAGTTGCAAACATTGTACATCATTTATAATCTACCAAATCAATGTCAGCCAAACAATAAATAGCTCATTCAAGTTCTCCCTTCTTTTAACCTCATCCCTCCCTGTATGTGCTGTTTCCACATTTCCCATTTCCATCTGTGTTATCTCTGTTATTATATTCACTACTTCTAGTACACTTGGTTTATACTTTGATTTCTATTTTCTAGTAATTGCTTTTTTGGCAGCCACCATAATTAGCTTCAGCAAGGCCTTACTATGTCTAGGCAACTCCATCTCTGCATCATAGCTCAGAAAAATAATTTCTCAAGTTACACTAATCTGATCACCTAGCATCTCCGACAAAGAAGTCTGCAGGGAATCTTTAAAGTCTGCCAACATTACACTAGCAGAAATAAAATGTCTCCAATTACCTCTTTCTTCCCCAGCATACCTCCAACATTTGCTGTGTGAGGAAAAAAATATCTGGAGTCTTCTTGGGGTATAAAAATATCTATGTAAACACTTCCAAGCAAAAATCCTAAATCTTCTAGATTTTGTTGCATATTTGGGAGACATACACATATCCCCCATTGTTTCTTTGTGAACTGATCATCCAATTTCGCTTCCCAATCCTTTCTAACCTCTTCTGATTGATTCTTATAGTTATCATACAATATTTTATATGCTCTACTAATTATTCCTTTTTAATGACAGCTTTTATTCTAGATTCTACTAAAAACCCTAACAGTGTTGTTCTTTTATTTAGGACCCCCATTTCTTTCTCTTTGCCTATAGTATACCTTAATATGAACCCCTGATAAGGAAGGCAATCTCTAACCCGGAGTCCAAATAAATTCTTGGCATCTACCCATTCTATTACCTTTTCCTCTCTAGTTATTCCCTCCCAATACCTTGGTTCCTTAGCCAGTTTTCTTCAAAAAATTCCAGCCCCTCTTGCCTATTGTCTATATCTCTAATTGCACTCATTCCTATTGGGAGAATCTTCTTTCTTCATTATTGTGTTGGCTTAGTCCTTAGAATACTTTGTACTACTTTATAATATTCTGTATGATTACTTTTATTCTTCTTCAAGATCTGCATCCAAAATCGCAGACTCTTCTTGTTTCTTCAGATTCTCGGTTTCATCATCATCATCCCTTTCCACTTTGAATTATAGGTTTCTGTTTGTGTTGTGTACAGGAGCCTTAAATGCGTACCTCTGAAATACCCATTGAAATTGGGTAATCGCAATCTGCCTTGCTCCACTGCAAGAATCAGCTATTCCCACTTGACTCTTGCCATCTTCCCCTCCCAGATTAAATCCTTCGTCTCTTTATTAATTGCTATCCACAACTTCTCCTCTGGTTGATAACAATATGTCTGACCTGTTATTGTTGTGTCTTTTGGCTTTGTTGTTGTGTCTTTTGGCGTTTCCCGGTTAGGGGTCGCTACAGTGGAACTCTGGTCCGCTAATGATTGGAAGTAGATTTTTACGTGCCGAGTTGCCAGCCCTGATGCACAACCTTCAACGAAGGTACGCCCATTCATTCATGTCTCCACACAGAAGACGCTCTAGCTGAGAATTGAACAGGACGTCTTACTGTGAGGCGACAACGCTACCGCAGCACCACCACCGCTGTGTATAAGACTAACGGGACTAAAACATTTTAACTGCTTCTTACTACACATATATCTATATAACAGAGCTTCCAATTTCTCAGTATTTGTATTATCTTTTGTTTAGTTTCTTCCCACAAGTCCTCCTTAGCTGCCACACCAGAATCATTTTTAATCCATACTCCTACATACTTGTGTGTTAAAAATGAAAACACTTTCCTCTGTGTTAGCATGTCTGGCAGGAGATGTGTGTGCATTTTGGATTAACTTGTATGGTATACCAGCATGTCTACATGTGAAAATGTAAATACATTTTAAAATATTGAGTATTTCCCTGTTTATACAGACTGTTTAAAGAATTTGTCAGTATTTTAATGCATCTCTAATTGCCTATGTTTGAGAGTGACATTCTAAAGTACTGTGGAGAATCAGCTGAACAGTGAGTAATGTCATTAGAATACTCCAGGTTGCTAAGTTATTATTTAAACAGCTGACTTGACACAAAAAATAACATTTTCAAACAGCTGACTGTTATTTTTAAAATAAGACAGTTGACTGCAGTTTGTCAAATGCTGAGCAGTTCTGTGAAGTACAGTCAGTTACAGTGCTGTGCAATCTGTGAACACCCATGAAAAAGAACTCACCAAAAACTGTAAGCCTGCATTTTGCCTTGCTGTTATGTGTTAGATTAGATCAGGGACAGTATTCTTTAGTTAGAGTAAGAAAGCTTAGTTACTAAGATAAGAGTTTTTCTAGAATAA
Organism: Protopterus annectens; assembly: GCF_019279795.1. Taxonomy (NCBI): domain Eukaryota; kingdom Metazoa; phylum Chordata; order Ceratodontiformes; family Protopteridae; genus Protopterus; species Protopterus annectens. The sequence continues at coordinate 662,771,803 of NC_056730.1, forward strand.
TAGACTCCTATCCTGCAGTTTAATTTTACATTTCCAGTGATTGAGTTCTGGTGTTCATTGAAAGCTATTGATTGACATTCTTGTAATCATTTTACTTACTATTAAATGTTTTTCATTACTTTATATTGTGGCTGGAAATCAATGTTTTTTTTTTTCTTTAGAGATTAGAGAGTGCTTACACCTGTTTGATACTCCCCAGGTCACCTCAAAGGCCCGGCTGCTTATTATTTTATTTATTTATTTTATTTTATTGCAGTTGGTTTACCAGGATAGTCCATTGGGCCAAATGAACCCGTTTTCAATGGAGTCCTGGGGAGAAAAGCTCCAAAATACATTCAAAGTTATATAATAGGTACAACAGATAGTAAAAAGAAGACAATATCAAATAGTACAGCAGGTATACAGTTAAATACATTGTGCAGAAAAACATATTAACTATTTAGCACAGCAAAAATTTCCATTTATACAGAAAAGTTAGGATGTATGTTACTTTTGTTATATATGTATGACTTATGGTCACAGCTATTTATTTAGATATTTAATTTTCATAATTGGTCGTGCCTTTAGAAGGGTATGAAGACACTGTGATTGGTGGCAGCATGACTGTATTATTTTGGGGAAGGGACACAGCTGGAAACCTGTGTCAAGCCTTCCAAGAAGTGACTGGATATGTGAGATTTAAATCTACTTTGAGTGCGAGTGTATCAGGGGTCTTAAACTGTGACACATTGCTCTGAAGTGTACAATAAGAAAATGCATTTGGGGTGGACAGAGGTATATAGCCCAGTCCCAGGAAATAGAGCATGTTCCTGTTGTGCTTTTAGGGGAAAATTGTGAAATATTACTTTTGTTTAAGTGACAGTCTCGTATTGGAGTCAGTAGCGAGAATTGAAGCTTCTCAGTTACTGACCCAGGATAGTAATGGATGTCATATTATCGGTGGCAGTCTGGTGGGATATTAATTGGACATCACATTTATTGGTGACAGTGATGTAGGATTTCTAAATGGATTTCAGTAGCCTCTGGGTAGTTGTCACTAAGGTATGCACTATTGACAACCACAAGGTAAACATTCAGAATTTCAATCTACCACAGTTTTATTTATTTTTCTTAGATAGTCAGGGATAGCAGGCAAGGATATCAGCAGGAGATTTTTTCAAGCTGACAAAGATCCAGTTGGTTAAGAAGCATGAAGACAGAGGACTGGTGCATGACAACCTGACCAAGGAAGCAATGATTTCAGCCTTAGTTGCAGCCATAGCTCAGACCAGCCATTCAGAGGATATCCAGTTTGTTGTCTGGTGATGTGCAGCCAGCTGAGGCAAAACAGTCCACATTTCTTCAGAGGACCTGATAATCTGTCTGGAGTTAAGGAAACTGGAACTGGAGGCAGAGGAAAGGGAGCAGCAGTGTCAATATGAACTGGAAGCCAAAAGACTAGAGACTGAGGAGAAACTGAACCTGGAGACCCAATGTCTGGAGGCAAGGAGTGAATCCAATGTCTTGAAGCTGATTAGAAATAGCATCAATGTGAACTGGAGGCCAAACATCTTGAACTGGAATCAGCAGAGAGGCTGACATATTTAGAAGCGGAGGACAATGAGAGACAGTGCCAGCATGAAATGGAGCTTCAAACCCTTCATGAGAGTCACGGAGGTAATAGGGAAGGGAATAACCAGACCCCAGAAGCTGTGAATGTCAGTAAACTTTTTCCTCAGTACAGGGATCGGGATGACTGACAGTTTTATTCATACCTTTAGAGGGTATGTAGAAGATATGATGTTGACAGTGCACTCTGGGATAGGCTCCTGACTCCCTTACTGCATGGTAAAGCTGTTCAGGTTGTGGTACAGTTACATGATGTAGATCGTTTGAATTATGATAAAATGAAATGTTGCCTGCTTGACTGTTTTAAACTAACACCTGAAACTTATAAAAAAAAGTTTTGTGAACCCAGGAGCAAGGCAGATGAGAGTGTATGTAATTATATTGCTGACTTAAGTACTTACTTTCACAGATGGGTGACTGGGTGTCAGGTCACCACTTTGAGGGACTGGCAGACCTCCTGGTGATGGAACAAGCCCTCAGTACTTTGCTTGATGACATGAGAATCTGGTTAGCAGACCATAAGTGCAATTCTGCAGAGGAGTTAGGGAGAAAAGGGGATCTCCACTTGACAAGCAGAGCACCACTGCATAGGAGAGGGAAACCCAGTGCTGTACATGGACATAAGAGTACCCATGAGGGGCGTCTCAGTTACTGACCCAGGATAGTAACGGATGTTATATTATTGGTGGCAGTTTGGCCTGCAGAAGGAGTCATTACTGGGCACACTCCGGATGCTGCGAAGAGCACTTTTGGCTAACATCAAAGAGTGAAACAACACTAATTTCATGAACTTTAATCATACTTTGACTTATGAATGGTGTCCATTCCCATCATCGTATTAGAAACCCAAAAGACTTGGAGAAATTAAAAACGGCAGTCTTAGTTTTGGCTTAAAGTATTAACGTCTTTGCATGAGGATCTAGCCATGAGTAAGAACTATTTATATGTGCACCCCGAACACACACCGCATTGGTTAACAACAGGAAAACAATGCTCTTACTTAACAGTGAACCTGCAAGCTACCCTAAAAAGTATAGACCAATAACTTGCCTTCTGATGATGTATAAACTATACACAGGATTTGACGCCAAAAGAGTTTAGTCATTCAGAAGAAAACTCAATTATGGCAGTAGAATAAAAGGGTAATAAAAGAAAGTCATATGGAACAAAGGATCATTTGTTGTTAAATAAAGTTATAGTGGAGAACTGTAAGAAGAGGAAGAATCTAAGTATGGCATGGATTGACTACAAAAAAGCATTTCATAGTATCCCACATTCATGGATTCCCACATTCATGGATAAAAGAGTGCTTAAAAATGTATAAGATCTACCCTACACTGATTGACTGCATTACAGTAACCATGAAACAGTGGCAGACCACTTTGCAATTAAGCCATGATAAAGGACAAATTATTATCCCAGGGATAAAAATCCAAAGGGGAATATTCCAGGGCGACTCTCTGTCACCATTGCTATTCTGCCTTGCCATTAATCCATTAAGCTGTTTACTTTAACAGCTTAGGCCATGGCTACAATTTGGCTCCTAGAAAACAACTAAGTCTAATGACTTCTCATCTCCTCTTTGTCGATGATTTAAAACTGTATAGCTCATCAGATGAGGAACTGAAAGCACAGCTGCAGGTTGTCAAAACTTTTTCAGATGATATTGGAATGTCATTTGGTCTTGATAAATGTGCAAAAAGCAACTTTAAAAAAAGGAAAACTGCAGCACCAGGAAAACATCAGTTTGGGACAGAAATGTGATATACAAGAACTTGAGCAAGAGGGAGTGTATAAATACCTGAGAACTGATTAAGGATCAGCAATAAAACATGAACAAATGTGAATAAAACTCAGTAAGGAGTACTTTAGAAGAATTAAATTAATCCTGAAAACATCAGAGATATCTAGGAACAAGATCCAAGCCATAAATCAATTTGCTCTTCCTGTCCTAACTTACAATTTTGGAGTGATTAACTGGCCCCAAAAAGTGATGGATAGATTGCATATTAAAACAAGAAGGATGCTTCATGCTCACGAAATGATTTATAAAAATCAGTGTATACCAAGATTATATATTCCCAGTTCCGAAGGCAGGATGGTCCTCCTTGAAATTGATTACATGTACAGATCTGCAATCATGGGACTCCACACATATCTACTGACCTCACACGATCCAAATGTAGTGAAAGTTTTGAAACATGAGGAGAATAAATCTAAGATGACGTCTCTGCTTAATTTAGCAGAAGCATATCAACATCAAGCAGGAATGGAAATCCAAACCAGAAGTAGATAAAAACCAAGCAGCAACTGAATGTGCTAAAAAACAAAAGAAAGAATATAAGGTGAAGGACCAGATGAGAAGGCAAGAAATGTGGAAAAAACAAATATAGTTGCAAGTATAGAAAACTTCTGGAAGAGCCTTGATCAAGAATGAATGCAGGAATGGTTAAAGAGAGGTGAAATTCACATCAAGAAATGAAAGGTTAATATTGGCAGCCCAAGACAGTGGGCTATGTACACGCTGGTTTACAAAGTCCATTGAACATGTGGGAGAAACAGACGTATGTAAGTTTTGTAAAACCAAATTGGAAACAGTCACAGAAACATGAACCACAAAGAATCATAGAAAATGATGAAGTTTATATCACATGGGATCACCCAATACCAACAGTTCAAAATACAAATGCTAGAAAACCGGATATAGTGATCCAAGGAAAGAGGACAAAAGTAACATTGATCATTGAAACTGCCACACCTAGTGACTACTGTGTCTTGCATACAGACACACACAAAGTCAAAAAATACCTTGATCTGCAGGCAGAAACGAGAGCCACGTGGAAGAAAGATACCCAGACAGTTCTAATAGTAGTAGAAGCAACGTGTCTTATAAAAAAGAAGTTACAATCATATTTAGATACGTTACCAATTCATGTAACACCATAAAAATTGCAAGAGGAGTCATTACTGGGCACATTGTGGGTGCTGCGAAGAGCACTTTTGGCTGACATCAAAGAGTGAAACAATACTAATTTCATGAACTTTAATCATACTTTGACTTACGAATGGGTTCCATTCCTGTCATGGTATTAGAAACCCAAAAGGTTTGGAGAAATTAAAAAAGGCAGTTTAAACCACTCCAACAGACTACACCAATAACAGAGGAGACTACTAATCTATGTGCACAGTAAGGGATTAGATGTTTCAAATGTAACCAGAGGGGACACATAGCAGCTAAATGTCCATCGAAGCAAGGTGAGAAACAAAAGGTGAGGGGGCCAGCAAGTAGTGATGACAAACTGCCAGTGGTAAGTTGTTTAGAAATAACTGGGGTGCCAGATCATTACCAAAATTTATATCCAATCTTAGTAGATGGTAAACAGGTAACTGCTAAGAGGGACACAGCTTCTGATATAACCATTGTGAGGTCTGCAGTGGTTAGACAAGAGCAGTACTTGCTTGGGCAGTCCACTCCAGTAAGAGCGCTGGGAGGGACCCTGTTCCAAATATCTTTGGCTAGGGTTCATCTTGACTGGAATGGTGGAAGAGGAAGCAAGCAAGTAGGTGTGTTCGAGGATATTCCTGCAGATGTCCTGATAGGGAATGACTTTGATGATGCAGTACCTTGTGTACATGCAGTGGCATGCAGTCAGGGTTGGAGAAAGGAATGTAGGTCCAGTAGTCTGGGACAGACCCAGAAAGATCTCATACCTGAAGGTGGGACTGGTGTAGTGGATGTTTCAGAGAAGGTGCTATCTGGTAGCAGTAAGTCTGAATGTGAGCCACAGTTGCTGGTGGGTACTGATGTTCCCTTGGACACAGTGACTGCGAGAAAGGAAGTGAGTGGTGGTACCCAGAGTGACAGTGAGGCACAGCTGTTAGAAGTTACTATGTTTCTTGTGGAAGGGGAGTTTGTGTTTGAGAATATTCCTGCAGATGTCCTGATAGGGAATGACTGTGATGATGCAGTGATTTGTGTGCATGCAGTGACAAATAGTCAGGCTGGGAGTCAGGCATGTAGGTCCAATAATCAGAGAGAACTAGACAGAGCAGATGTACACTTGAGAAAGGCTCAACTTACGGACCCTGAAGTACAAAGCTTAAGGGAGATTGCTAAGGAAGCGCATGAGGCTCAAAGAAGAGGGGAGTCTGTACACAGGAATAAGGATTTGTTATATAGGGCTAGAAGGTGAGGTAGTGTGGCAGCTGGTAGATCCTAGACCCTAGAGCCTACAGTTTGCCACTTCTAGCTATAGTCCCTGATATTCCTTGGGAAGGGGATATTAAGGAAGAAAAGGAAGGTTTGTTGTATAGAAAGTGGACTCCTAAAGGAGGGCTGGAAGATGAGGCAGTGTGTCAGTTAGTAGAGCCTAGAGCTTACTGTCTGCTACATCTAGCTAGAGTTCCTAATATTCCTTTTGCAGTTGATACTGATGTAGAAAAGGTGGCAAATGCTTTGCTAGAAATTTTCAGCAGAGTAGGTTTTCCACAGGAAATACTGACCAACCAAGATGCCAACTTCTTGTCAGGCCCGCTGACGTGTTTGTGGAAGTGTTGTGGGGTGAAACATTTAAAGAACACTCCCTACTATCCCTGGACTAATGGTATTGTGGAGAGGGTAAGCTCTACATTGAAGGCTATGCTAAGGGCATTTGCAGACCAACATGTGACGGAGGTCTTGGATAGATTAAGTAAGGCAGGATTAACCATTAAACCCAGTAAGTGTCAAGTGGGTATGGCAAAGGTAACATACTTAGGACACAGAGTGGGAGGCATAAAATTAGGTCAGAACCAGTAAAGGTGGAAGCTGTTCAAGCATGGCCAATTCCTGTTACTAAGAAACAAGTGAGAGCATTTCTAGTGACAGCGGGGTACTATATGAAATTTGTGCCCAATTACAGTACCATAGCTGCACCCCCTACTGACCTTACTAGGTGGAATAAACCAGACAATATTGTGTGGACCACAGAATGTAAACAGGCATTCCAAAAACTTAAAAGAGATTCTGGGAGGACCCCCTGTGTTAGCCAGCCCAGAATAGAAAAATAATTTATTGTACAGGTAGATGCTTCAAATTATGGGGTGGGGGCTCTGCTCAGCCAAGTTTCCCCAGAAGGAGAAAAATGAAAATGCTGCAGTGGAGTTAATAATGCTAATGCAAGTGGATTGCCCAGGAGAGGAATGGGTTCATATTCCCAGACAGACCCATTTTTCTCAAGTATCGGTTTTCAAGAGTCATTGAAAATTGTGCTGGAGTCATAATGGGGGAGAAATGTGAAGAAAATGAAAACAGTGTCATCTATTAGCATGTCTAACAGGAGATTTATGAATATATGAATATTCTGGATTAACTTGTATGGTATGCAAGCATGTCTACTTGTGAAAATGTAAATATGTTTTAAAATGTTGAGTATTTCCCTGTTTATACAGAATGCTTAGAGAATCTGTCAGTGTTTTGATGCATTTCTAACTGCTCATGCTTGAGAGAGACATTCTAAAGTACTGTGGAGAATCAGCTGAACAATGAGTGACATCATTAGAATGTTCCTGGTTTCTAAGTGATTATTTAAACAGCAAATTTACAGAAAAATTACTTTTTCAGGCAGCTGACTGTTATTTATTAAAACAAGACAGTTGAGACTGCAGTCTGACAAACGCTGAGAAGTTTTGTGAAGTACAGTCACAGTTACAGTGCTGAGCAGTGAGTGGACACCGATGAAACAGAACTCACCAAAAACTTTAAGCCTGCCTTTTCCCTTGTTGTTATGCTTTAGATGAGATCAGGGAGAGTATTCATTACTTAAATTAGAAACCCTTAGTTATTAAGATAGAGGTTTTCTAGAATAATGGACTCCTATCCTACAGTTTAATTTTACATTTCCAGTGATTGAGTTCTGTTTTTTATTGAAAGTTACTGATTATAACAACTGCGGTGGTGGTGCTGCGGTAGCGTTGTCGCCTCACAGTTAGACATTGCCTGTTCGATTCTCAGTTAGAGCATCTTCTGTGTGGTGACATGCGTGAATGGGCGTTCCTTCATTGAAGGTTGTGCGTTAGGCCCGGCAAGCCAGCATGTAAAACTCTACTGCCAATCATTAGTGGACCGGAATTCCGCTGTGGCGACCCCTAACTGGGAAAAGCCGAAAGACACAAACAAACTGATTGGCATTTTTGTAATAATTTTACTTATTATTAAATGCTTTTCATCAACTTACACTGTGGCTGGAAATCAGTGTTTTATTTTTTCTTTAGAGATTAGAGAGTGCTTATACCTGTCTGATACTCCCCAGGTCACCACATATGCCTGATCGCTTATGGTCAGAGCTATCATTTATTTTGATATTTAGTTTTCATAATTGGAGACCCCTTTAGAAGGGCATGAAGACACTCTGATTGGTGGCAGCACTATCATATTATTTTTGGGAATGGACACAGCTGGAAATCTGTGTCAGGCTTTCCCAGAAGTGACTGGATGTGTGAGATTTAAATTTACTTTTGAGTGCAAGTGTATATCTGAGGTCTTAAACTGGAACACAATGCTCTGAGGTGTATAACAAGAAAATACATTAGGCACGGACAGAGGTATAGTCCAGTCCCAGGAAAATACAGCATGTTCCTGTTGTGCTCTTAGAGGAAAATTGTGAAATATTACTTCTGCTTAAGTCACAGTTTCATATTGGAGTCAGTAGTGAGGACTGAAGCTTTTCAGTTACTGACCTAGGACAGTAAGGGACGTCATTCTATTGGTGGCACTCTGGTGGGATATTAACAGGACGTCATAACTTCATTTTAAACTGTCCCCATATATATGGGTATTACTGAACCAATTCATGTGTGGGTACGTAAGTTACTGCTATTACCTTTGTTTTAGCTTCATTAATTTTGTATCCTGAAAAGATTTGAAACTGTCTCAAAATGTTCCATAACACTGTAATGCCCTTTTCTGATTTTGTCAGATATAAAATAATGTCATCAGCAAATACAACTGGCTTATCTTGACTACCATGCCAATTATATCCTTGAATTTCTGAGTCCCTTATTTTCTTTGACAATGGTTCTAAATATAATGCAAGCAACAAAAGGGAAAGAGGACACCCCTGCCTGAATCCTCTGCTAAAGCAAAAATTATCAGAGAGGACCCCGCCCACTTAAATTTTTTGCCTCCAATCCCTCATATATTCTCCTCATCAACCTTATAATTTTAGCAGGGAATGCAAATGCTTCCATTTCCCTGCTCATGAAGTCCCAGCATACTCTGTCAAATGCTTTCTCTGCATCAAGACCCAACAGTGGTATTTTCTTAAATTCTGCTTCCCTCTGGATCATCAATGTTCTGTTAATGTTGTCAAATGTTTGCCTCCACTCCACAAAACCACACTGATCCATATCTATCAATTTTGGCATCACTTTTGCCATTCATTTAGCCATCAGAGGCACTTTTATAATCATGGTTTCATATTGAAATGGGCTTGTATGGATATGGATCTGATGGATATTTACCTTCATTAGGTATTACAGCTACCACCAATTTCTTCATGTATGTTGGTACTTCTCCTCTTAAATGCTGTTAAACAAAACCATCCAGATCTTTATCATTTTGCCTTCTAGCTTCCAAACTTCCACAGGAATACCATCTATTCCGGGGACTTTCTTTCTTGTAGACTGGTTATAAAGCTCCATTTTTATCTCATCTCCTCCATTCCTAGCTGTTCTTAATTGAGCCTCATCTACCTCTAACCTTGGCATACTTAATTCTACCATAAACATCTGCATTTGTACCTTTTCTTGATTTCTAAATTTCTCAGCTTTAGACAGGCTTTCATAGAATTTCTGATTCATTTCTAACACCTCTACAGGATCACGTTACCTTCATTGTTTCAAGCTTCCTAAGCATAGTGACAGTCCTTTTTACTTTTTGTTGCCCGAGTTGTTATGCTAAACGTTTTTATGCTCTAGTGTTATCAAAAAACAGCTGCTTAACAGCAATCTTTCTTAACTCATGCATAGTACTGAGGTAATCCCTTATTTTCTGTTTAACATTCTGCAGTTGCTCCCCTTCTTGTTCTGTGAGATTCCCCCTATTATGCAATACTTTAACATTTGTCAGCCTCTCTAAATAATTTGTGTTACTTCTTAACCATATATCTAATGTCCACCCTATTTTTAAAATCCACTTTAATTTTATCCCACTCCCTAGCTATATTTTCAGAAGAAATGTATATCTTCTCTAACAGCTCCTGAATAATTCCACTATCCATTCCTTAAATTCCTCTCTTCTCAACAAATAGGTGGGAAAGTGCCAGTCTCTCATTTTTACTTCATTACCATGTGTTTTTATTTTAGTTATTACTGACGCATGATCTGAAATAGTTATTGGGTGCATATCAAGACCTTCAATTAAATGCATATGTTCCTGTGAAATGTAAATTCTGTCTAGCCTACCCCAGTTTTTGTATCTTGGGGGAATAATAGGTAAATAACTCCTAGTACTGAATTCATATCTTCCATGCCAAATATTTTCATTTATTTCTTCAAAGGTCTACCCTCATTTGTTATACTTTCCCTTATGGGCTCCCCAGAAACATCTTCACTGCTGCAAATCAAATACCAGTCCCCACTTATAAGCAATATTCCTTAATGAAAGCAGATTATTTCTCCCAGAATTTTCTTAAGCTCCACTATGGCAGTTTTAGGAGTAATATAAATACATGCCAATGTAATCCTCCTCCCCAGCCATTATCCCCTTGGTACTACAAATCTACAATTAGTACCTTTTTTATCCTCTTATCAGTACTGAAGCTCCTCTTGCAATTAATATAAGTACTCCTCTTTTCCTTTGTCACAGGTATTCTGCTGAATAACCACCTGAAAGCCTTTATCAAATTCAAATGCTCAGTTCTTTCCAAGCGTGTCTCCTACAGCCAAGCTATTTGCACTTTACATTCTTTAACATAGTTCACTACTTTCTTTTTTGTATTTAGCTGTGAGACCATTGACATTTAAAGACATTACAAAAACCATCATTACAGTCAACAGTCATTACTCCCACCTTTTATGTATAACAGCTTTTTATTAAATGCCTAGTTCCAACTTTTGTGTTGCATGCATACACTGTTTGGCAGGTTGAACTTTTATATGGTTGTTTTTTGTCATAACCATTTCAGCAAACGTCACATCTTACAAACTTTTTGTTTTATTGAAAGCCCTAAAACAAAACACACACACACACACACACACACTCCCAATACCCAGCTAAAACCTATTAACTTAATACTAACACACAAAATTATGTGCATCTTCAAATACTGAAGTTAGCCACACTCACACACTTGAGTTAACCTAAAGGACGGTTATCCATGTGAAGATAGATGGTGCAGCCTGCGCTTTTACTAAGCACTGTCTGGTTTTGTCCTATCTTTATAGCTTACCCAGCTGAGGAAAAGTACAGTTTTGTACCTACCATAAATGTAGATGTTCGAGGATTCCATTGCTGCAGTCCTGACTATTGGGTATAGTCCGCGTCCCAGTCGGCCCGAATACCAGAGTATAAGGCTGACGTCGGTCAGGGCGCATTAGACTGACGTCAGTACGTCAGGGTACTAATGCGCATGACCGACGTCATATCCTCAGTCTTTTCTTGCCCCAGATGTCAGAAGACCCAAAAGACAAGTCCCAAAACAACCTGCACCAAAAACATGTATAATATATACAACAATATATATATATATAAAAAGATAAGCATGTAAACTCACCTACACAACCACCCCTAAACACAGAGGGGAAGGAGGGAGGGTAAATTGGACTGCAGCAATGGAATCCTCGAACATCTACATTTATGGTAGGTACAAAACTGTACTATGTTCTTCGCCTTCCATTGCTGCAGTCCTGACTATTGGGTAGAATCCCAAAGCAGAGGTAAGGGAGGCTGGCAAATTATAAAGTAGTAGGAGCTGACAACATGCCTTGTAAAACAGCTGTGGCAAAACCAGCCCTAGTCTTAGAGTATATAGGAAGGTGATAATGCCTAGAGAAAGTATGCACTGAACTCCAAGTAGCTGCTTCCAGAATATCCTTAGTTGCCACCCCTTAGAAATGCTGTTGAAGTGGCAGTAGCCCTAGTGGAATGAGGCCTGATCCCAGCTGGAATCTCCTTGCCATGATGGGAATAACAAAATGCAATGCAAAAGCCAATCCACCTAGAAATAGTTTGTTTTGACACAGGCTTGCCCTGTGAACTCAAAGCAAAAGAAACAAGTAACTGCTGAGACTGCCTAAAATTCTTAGTCCTGCTCAAATAATAACGCAATTGCCTGTGTACATCTAAAGTGTGCAAAATCTTTTCCCCTTTATTTTGAGGATCTGCAAAAAACGTAGGCAAATGAATAGTTTGGTTTAAAGCCACACTAGAAACCACCTTAGGCATAAAGGAAGGATTAGTACGTAATGATACCCTGTCCTTATGGAAAATCAAAAAGGGCTCTACTGCCATAAGGGCCTGCAACTCAGACACCCTTCTTGCAGAAGTAATAGCCAACAGAAAAGCAGTCTTCCAGGACAAATATTTCAATTCAGCAGTAGCTGCAGGCTCAAAAGGTTGTAGAGTAAGTTTTTCCAACACAAAATTGAGATCCCAAGCAGGAGTAGGAGCTCTACGTGGGGGTCTTATATTCTTTGCCCCTCTAAGAAACTGCTTGAACAAAGGATGCGAAAACAAAGGTGGGTCACAATCATAGTGAGCTGAAATTGCTGCAGCATGAATCTTTATGGAAGAGAAGGACAAACCTTTGTCCAATAATTCAGTAAGATATTGAAGAGCCACACTCAAATTAGGCTCCGAAATCTCCAAATTCTTTGCTGTACTCCAAAATAAAAATCTCTTCCATTTTTCTCGTACACTCTCCTAGTACTAGGCCTTCTAGCTTCCATAATCACATTTAAAACTTGTTGAGGAAGTTGAGACCTGCTGTGTTTCAACACAGAATATGCCAGGCTGTTAGATGAAGAGAGTGAAGCTTGACATTGAGCAGATGACCGTCCTTCTGAGATAACAGATGAGGAATCAGAGGTAAAGGCCATGGAGGCTTCTTTACCAGACTCCGTAGAAGTGGGTACCAGTGTTGCGGAGGCCAATCTGGAGCTATCAAAATCATCCTTGGCCTGTCTTGTCTGACCTTTAATAGTACCTTTGGAAGAAGCGGTAGAGGTGGAAAGGCATACACATGAAGGTTTTCCAACTGAAAGACAGAGCATCCACTTTCCAAGCTGTGTGATGAAACCCCTTTGTGCAATACTTTGGCAGCTGGTGGTTTAGTGGAGAAGCGAACAGATCTATGTCTGGAGTTCCCCATGACACTGTCAGTTTCTGAAATACATGAAGATCCAGTTTCCACTCGTGGGGATCCATGATTTGTCTGCTTAACACATCTGCTAAGGAGTTCTGTGCTCCTGGCAGAAACCTTGCCTGAAGAGTTAGTTGCAAGCTTAGCGCAGTCTCCCATAAAATCATTGCTTGCCTGCATAGAGGATAAGAATGTGTTCCCCCTTGCTTGTTGATGTACCACATGACAGTTGTGTTGTCTGTTAGAATCAACACCTGCCCTGGAAGAAGTAACTCCTTGAAAGCCATTAATGCAAACTGGACTGCTAACATCTCCTTCATGTTGATATGTAGATGCTGTAGTCTGGCAGGCCACTTGTCTTGTATCCACTTTCCATTTAGATGAGCTCCCCAAGCAATGTCCGAGGCATCTGTCGTTAGAATCTGACTTGCCTCTGGCCGGGTCACAGAGAGTCCCTTGTTTAGGTGACATTCCTGAGCCCACCACAAAAATTCCTTTTGAATGCAAGGTATTATTTGAATGACAGTGTCCAAATCCTGGCAGTGCTGTGTCCATACATTTTTGAGATACCATTGTAGCTTCCTCATATGCAGTTTGGCATTGGGAAGCACCAGAATACAAGATGCCATGAACCCTAATGCTTGAAGGACTGTCCTTGCAGTCAGCACGGACTGATGAGATAGTTGATGGAAGTAAAGTGACAGACTCTTTTGTTTGTCCGGGGTTAAAAGGCCATCTGGGCTGCTGTATTCAGTCTTACACCCAGAAAGCACATGTCTTGAGAGGGTACTAGACTGGACTTTATTTCGTTCACAGAATACCCTAGGCATCTTAGCACTGCTATAACATATTCCAGATGCTGTAGAAGGTCTTCCTTTTCTTGAGCCAGAATCAGGCAGTCGTCCAAGTAAGGATAGATTTGAATTCCTTGAAGCCTGAAGTAAGCTATCACTGGAGCCAGAACCTTTGTGAATACTCTGGCAGTAGATAAGCCAAAGGGCAATGCAGAGAACTGATAATGAGAATTTCCAGCTCGAAACCGCAGATACTTTCTGCAACTTAGCCTTATAGGCCCATGAAGGTAAGCTTCCTTGAGATCTAAAGTTACCATCCAGTGATCTTTGCCCAGCAGAGGTAAAAGCTGTTGTAACGTCAACATCTTGAACTTGGGAATGTCCAAAAACGTGTTGAGGAGAGATAAATCCAAAATTGGTCTCCACGTGTTCCCCTTCTTTGGTACAAGGAACAGGCGAGAATAAAATCCTAGGCCCCTCTCTGACACAGGGACTGGCTGAATGGCCCCTATGTGAAGTAACTGTAAAACTTGCTTGTGAGCCTCTTTTCTTTGTAGAGGAGGAACGTCTGGCATGCCTTTGAAAGGGGGCATTGTATGGAAATAAAATCTGTAACCGTGGTGAATGATATCCAACATCCATTTGTCTTGAGTAATTAAATCCCAATTTTCTTTGAAAAGAGACAGTCTTCGTCCCAAAGGAGCTGCCAGACGTGAATCTGCTGGCAGCTGAAAAAACAGGTCATTGGGTCTGTTTACGAAAGGACTGACCCCTGCCCTCACCAGAAGTCTGAGCAGGTGAACTCCTGTTCTAGGCCTAAAAGAACTTTGAGCCCTGCCCCTACCACGCCTAGACCTACCCCTAGACTGAGAATCATAAGCAGGATATGTCCACCCCTTAGCAGGCCAATTTCTACTAAACTTGGTGGCTGCACCTGCAAAAATCTTTAACAGTTTGCATAGACTTAGCTTTGTCCTCCATTTTCTTTAAAACAGCTTCCACAGGCGAACCAAACAACACATCAGACTGTAAAGGAGCATCCAAAATCCTTGTCTTAACATGCTCAGATAAATTCTGATCCTTCAACCAGGCATGCCTGCGAAGAACAGAGCTGGTAGCAGCCACCCTCGAGGAGGCCTGTACAGCATCAAAACCACATTGCAAAGAATGCTTACCCACTTGTTCGGACACATGAACCAAATCCAGCAACTCTTTACACTCAATACCTTCCGCCAAAGCATCCACCTTAGATTTCAATTGTGAAAGAAGGTAATTCTGATATTTTAACATGTGAAACTGACAATTCAAAGCTCTCATGGCTAGAGTGGAAGAAGTATACACTTTCTTTCCCCACCTATCCAAAGCCCTCGCCTCTTTATCAGTGGGGACAGGATTTTTAACCACAGAAGCTTTTACACCCTTAGGCCCCTGGGAAATAGTTTCTGGGTCCGCCCTAGGACTCTTAAACAAATATTTATGAGCTTCGGGCACCCTATAATACCTATCAGGCTTAACAGGAGCAGGAGGCAAAGAGTCAGGGTTCAGGGAAGCCTCTGCAAAACATCTTCCACCACATTCAACACAGGAGGAATAGCTAAAGGCCTATGCTGGGGTAAAACAAGAACTCCTAAGCCTTTTCCTGGAGTCAGAGTAATCCTGGCCTTCCCATTTAAAGTGCTCCCTCATGGAATGCAAAGTCTCTGAAAATGAGAAATCCTCAGGTGGAGACGCTGTAGGAGTGGAATCATCCACATCAGAATCAGAATAGGTAGGATACTCCTGCAAATCTTCCACAGAAGATTCTGAAGCCTCAGAACACTGTTCAAAACTCTCAAACTCAGGTTCCACCCTAGGCCTCTTATCAGGCGGGGCATAGAACCCCTAATCATAGTAATCAAATCTTCTGCCATCTTAAGCATATGTTTCTTAGGTACAGAACCTGAAATGGTAGGAGAAGCCCCCACTGAAGCTGAAGTAGGCCTACCTCTCATAGAAGTTTTGGCAACAGAAGGAGAGGCCCTAACTACCTTGGGAAGAGAGGGAAGAACAGTCACCTGAGAAGCCCCCTCAGCCTGGCCTACCTCCTGAGAAGGCACATCCTGTAAGAGTATAGTTTCTGCCTGGGACTCCATGGAAACTCCTGGCAAAACCTCCGGCTCCACTGAGCCTTCCAAAGAACCGGCGTCCGGGACTGCCGGTTCCTCAACCCTAGGCTTCACTGTTTTATCCTTGCGCTTCTTGGAGGCGGGCCGGAGCATCCGGCGGCATTTTATAATTGCAACGCTTCCCAAACACTAACCTGGCACAGTCTAACCTCCTCTTAATAGTGCGTTTGTTAAACCTAGCACAAGAGCGGCAACCAACAACGTCGTGCTCAGGCCCTAAACAAGGTATACACAAGGTATGATAATCCCTATGAGGTATCTGTTTCCCACAAGAAATACAGTTATTCACTTTTTCTGACATCCGGTAAAATACTGAGGCAAGAAAAACAAAATGTTCTAGCGGGTACTTAGCCAACTCTGTTTCGGTCTGAAACTCCGGTTTCGGAAATATTTCAGAACGCCAACCTGCACTCGCAAAACTGCTTCTGCATCGGACCATGCGGCAAAAAAGACTGGGGATATGACGTCGGTCATGCGCATTAGTACCCTGACGTACTGACGTCAGTCTAATGCGCCCTGACCGACGTCAGCCTTATACTCTGGTATTCGGGCCGACTGGGACGCGGACTATACCCAATAGTCAGGACTGCAGCAATGGAAGACGAAGAACATCATCTGAATGCTTTCAGAAAACATTATCTCCTAGCCAATTTTTCTCTTTTTTCTAGCCAATTTCTCTAACATTTCCAATTTATCAGATTGGCTCCGTGGAGATATGAGGCCCTAATACAGAATTGCTACTAAGCATTCATTTATATTCTAGAAAAAGCCTTATAATATTCAATATTCTTTTTCATTTACTTGCTTTCTATTAAAAATTCTAACCAGATCATGCTAAGGGCCTTAATCCAGTCACTCCCCAGTGCAAGAATGAGAAAAATCATA
The DNA here is from genome assembly GCF_019279795.1 of Protopterus annectens. NCBI lineage: Eukaryota > Metazoa > Chordata > Ceratodontiformes > Protopteridae > Protopterus > Protopterus annectens. Next base: position 662,788,594 of record NC_056730.1, read on the forward strand.
TTACTTTTATTTTGTCATGCATTTTTAACCAGACTTTGTTTTTACAATGCAGTGCCTACATTTCTTAAAACTGAACAAGGTGAAAGAGAAAACAATGGAGAAAGGAAAACAAGAAATAAAGGAGCACCCGTTTAGAACAGTATCCCCATTCCACTTAAAAAAACAACTGAGAAAACTTTACAGCATGCAAAGAAAACCATACATTATAAAAATACTATTAGAAAAAAATTGTTTTACTTACAGTTTTCTTCCTTTTCTTTCCCTCTCCTGAGTATTTTTCCAAACATTAATGACATGAAGTAGGACATACACTTTCGAGCCCCCCACAAATCCAAAGTCCAAAAATTCTAATATTTACAGATTTCCTTGTTCTCTCATATTTTACAAATATAATTATTGCTTTGTAATCCCACAATTTCTTTTCAATTTCCAAGTTAATTTTTTTATTCCTGTTCATTTCCATCTCCCAAATCCTGTCTCTGCTTCATTTCCAACATGCTCTCAAGTCTTCGAGTTGACTCTTGTGCTCAATTCCTTCTCTCCAGCATTTTCTGTTGAAACACTGGAAAAAGTTTCACTGGCACAGTCTCTCTGTGGTCTTTACTGCTAGAACAACAAGAAGCAGAATCTTCTTCTGCTTCACAGCTCACTTTTTGTTGAACAAACTTTTGTATTTCCTCCTTAGCATGTACTTCAGTAAAAAATGATTTTGTCCCTCCAGGGAAGAATATTTTGAAGATAGCTTGATACAGCAGTTTGAATCTCACTCATGCTTCTCGACATTCCCTGGATAGTGGAATAAATTTACTCCTCTTCTGCCTGGTGTACAATAAGTAATCATTCACCACAAACAATCTGCCTCCCACTTTGAGTACTTTCTCCTTCTGCCACAGTTTTGTCATAATCATCTCCTTCTGCTGGTGAAACTGCATCTTTACTATTAAAGGCCTACGTTGTTTTCTCATAGCCATGTTTGGAGCAATCACACAGTGTGCCCTATGACTTAACTGCTGCTGTGGAATACTAGTCCAGTTGCTTATTTGTGCCTTAATAAAATTAATACAGTATGTTCCTTCTAGCTTCTCTGGTACTTCTGAAAACCTCAGGTTTTCTCTCTCTGCTCTGTCTTCTAATTCTACTATTTTCTGAAATATCTCTTCTTCAACAGTCTCATATTCAGCCAGCATTTTCTTCATTTCGACTTCTGATTGTTTGCTGTTTTATCACAATGTCTGGATGTCTGTTTAAAGCTTATTACATTTTTCCAGCCTTCTATTTCAACCAGGTCCATGTGCAGTTAACTTAGGCTTTCCTCTAGGTTACTGGAAATCATGTCTGGTGCTTGCACTGCTTTTTGCTGAACAGCTGCAGTACTTTTTTCAGTCAGTGTTTTTTCCTCATCTTTTGTAGCTCATTTTCCATCAGATCCTCTGTGCTTCTTTTTTCTTGGCATCCAGGTAGTACCCTTACTAGCCAGTTACTGAAATTTTCCCCAAAACACAAAAGGCCACTGGATTTCTCTGCTGAGTTTCTGTTTTCACACTGGGACAACTAGAGTTTACTCAATGTACAACCATCTTGTAAGTTCTAACTGACCCAGAGTGAAGGAGAAAAGTACTTACCTATGGCATGCATTGGCCCCTGGACAGTATTCTGGGCAAACTCTCTCATGCTTAAATCTGGCCCATGCTCCATGCAACAAGTGGGACAATCCCATCTGTCCCACAGGAACCTTCCTTCCACTATTCTTGCCAATTTCAGAAAAGATGTTAAGTAAACAAATAGCATATGAATGACAAGCTTTTTCCTAAGGACCAAGTGCTGAAGCATTCAAGTAGCAAAAAAAGAACTGATGAACACACTGGAAAAGTGTGCTTATGAACTTGGTGTACGATGATATGGCTTTAATCATCACAGCCATAAGTTTGCCCCCAACTACACAAAATCCTGGGGAAAAATGACAACAAATGCTGACTGAAGGAAAAGATAAACACAAGCATAGCAACCCATCTATGAGAGTTTCTAATATCAGATCAACAACTGCAAACAACAAGGAGCACTGAGTATGTACTTGCCCATTGGTAACAAGATACCACTGGAAGGCTGAACATATCAGTTGTGGTTCCCAAGAATGAATAAATAATTTCTGTTTTTAAAAGAGAATGCGTCTGGGACACTACATAACAAATCACAATATTAAATGGCAAAGTTTGCAGTAGGATGTAAGATACCTGAATTAATATGCTAGAATACTTGATTTCAATGACTTACAAGAGCAGGTGTGTGAACATGTTTAATATCATAACAGAATGAAAAAGTGATATCCTAAAGGTTTACAAGTGGGTTAAGACACAGCATGATGCCTTCTGATGATTGAAAGCAGAACTGTTTATGGTTAGTAGATAATGAGCACACCCTGGGCAATGCAAAGGCTAACCATACTATATATGGTACTCTGCATAAGGTTGGTGGTAGGCTGGTATCTTACATGTGCAATGGGTGCACAGTTGGCAGGAAAACAGCGGATGACTGAAAATGGAAAACATGAAAGTTTAAATATGCCTAGACGGCCTCAAACCACACAAATGGTAAGCTGACTTCTGCAGTGCAGAAGGGTATGGCTGGTAGACTACAAACTTCAGAATGATATAAAATAGTAAAGTTTAAAGTCAAACATGGGAAATCAAAGAGATCAAACAAAAGAATGGGAGATAAGACTCCCTTTATAGGGGTGTTCCTCTCTACATCAGGCAGCAGGACTGACCATACCATTAAAGGAAATGCTATGCTTTATCTCTCTCTCTCTATCTCTACATACACACACAAACAAATATATATATATATATTATGCATAAAATAGGGTTTGCCTACCATTGGTGGAGTGTAGGAAAATCGACCTCTGTGTTATTGACACACTTTGGCTGACAATGCATACTGACAGTTCTGTGATAATGGATAATCCTCAGGATTGGGGAATATGCTTCTTCCTTGTGGATTGCATGATCTTGGTGATATTACATACTACTAACAGGAAATGCGGGGATATGCTGTTCAGGGGGAAACTGCCCCCCTGCAAAAACAGTGTTTTTAACTGTGCATTCACAGGAGTAACCTAAGCACACATTAAGAGGCTTGTCGAACTCTGCTAATATATATATATATATATATATATATATATATATATATATATATATATATACACACACACACACACACACACACACACAAGTAGTCTCGACCCAGTGTTCAGGGATCTGGGAACACACATGGACAGCAACCTTACTTTCGACCACCTAGGTCGAAAGAGGGGTTGGGAGGGTGGCCTAATGGTTAAGGTGTTTGCCTTAAAAAACACTAGGTGCAGGGTTTGAGTCTCACAAGGGATAATTGGCTACGCTTAAAATGGCTCACAAGGGCAGTTAGCTTAGTACTAATCTATGAATCTATCTATGAACATTATCCCACTGTACTCCTCCTTTATCAGACCAATCATAGAGTATAATGCTCTCTTTGGTATGCACCTGGCCAGGCATATGCAACAACTAGAGCGACTTCAGAGCAAAAGTAACAAATCTTCCTTATGTAGAGCGTCTTAAAGCCCTTTCCCTCTACTCAGTCTCCGACATACTGTTGAGGTGCGATCTATGTTTGGCTTACAAGGCATCCACAAACGCTACTTTTATGAATCTCTTACATATTTGCAAGCCACAGAGTACCAAAAATACAAGGTCTAGAGACCTGAATTTTGTCTGTGACTTAAACAAAGCATGCTGGAGAGACAGATAAGTGTCCCAGAGACTGCCCCTCCTATGGAACAGGCTTCCCACCCATGTGAAGCTGAGTTTGTCTATTACCCAGTTTAAGCTCAACCCAGACCAGTGGATAGGGAAATACGAAATTTACACTGGGCCTGGCACCCATGTACCTTATGGACAGAGGTTGCTTATAAATACTTGGCTGTCACTGTCCTAGTCGGACACAGGACATCAATATTCTTTTGGGAAAATTTGGCTAGGCTTAGAAAGGCCCTCTGGATCATTAGCCTATTAACAATCTGAGTCTAAGAATCTCTGAAAACACTTCCCTTTTGCAATCTCACAGAAAAACCACATAAGCACATCTAGACCAAATTTGTCTAAAAGCATTTTTAAGGTAAATTGTAGGGTGAGGATTAGGGTCAGGGTTATCATGCAATATTAAGAGGGGTACAGAAACATCTGTGGATACACATGTTGCAGACAGTTTTGTAAATCCCCCCTACACATCTCAAGGGCTAAACATTCCCAAAATATAGGCATCCAGTCCCCCAGGATGGCTCAATACAACTCCAGCATTTCAAGGGAGCCACTGGAAATATCTTGGCTAACCTACAGAGGGCATAATAGTAACTGAACTGGCACTACCATTCAGAAAATGCAATATTTTCTGAAATGCTTGGCATACCCTAGGGATATGGAGTGGGTGGGCGCAATCTTTCCACTTCAATGGCACCTTAACTCATGTTCCTTATATATCTTGTACTTTTCAAGTACTCTAACTCTCCCAGAAACCAACAGTCTGTACAAACACAATTATTATCCCTTTCTTTAAATATCCCAGCCCACTATTTTCTACTAGCAAGTTCACCCATAATGGCCCCTCTGCCTTCTTGACTGCTTATAACTTAGTTTTCTTAAAAGTACTCACTAGCATTACAGAAAATTCTCAGCAATATGGCCCTTTTCAATGACAATTACTGAAAACAGTACAGTCTTATCAGTCTACCATCCTTCAGGAGTTATTCTTAGTGCTGTAACACCCTACAACAATCCAATTCCTGCCCAATATTGTTCAGCTGTATCCCACATTATTTCAAGAGACTGATACGCAAAATAAGCAAATGACTCTCAACCATTTCTTTGTATAAAAATAATAAATAAAAACACAGTTTGGATGAAGTGAAAGGAAAAGAAAAGCACATTTGTCTACTAAATTATTTTAAGGTCTCTAGACTTCTTCAGAGCATTGTTAATGCCAAAGTAACAGTGTTTCTTAAAAGTACTTCTTAGTCCAGCACTGCTCAGTTAAAAACTACAGTTCATAAATACATGTCACTCTCACAGTAACACTGCTCTGAAGAAGTTTAGAACTTTCAAAAACAGTTTAGTAGACAAAAGCACTTATATTTCCCTTTAGTGGCTCAAAAAATTTCCCCACCCAAACTGTTTTTTTTATTTTTTTTATTATTATTTATATCCATTTTGTGATAGGGACATTTGAGGCTTACTGCATAAAATAAGGAGCTATCAGCCTTTTCATATTTTTTGTCAGCTCATCATATAAGTTTAAGGAGCCCAGTGACTATTAAACAATCCACTCCAATTCTTCTTATAGTCCCTTTTATGCAACCGTACACCCAACTGTATGAAGACAATCTCTTTCCCATTTTCTCCATAATCCGACAATAACATCCCATGAAACAATCCAAGCATAGAAACATTACTAACAAATTGGTGTTAAGCTTTATAACCAAACATTTAATTTGGTCCAAATTTTCCAAAAAGGGATACTTATCCCTAGATTGTAAGGCTGGTGCACAGTTAACTTTTACAGACCTAGTCCTGTGCATGCTGATTTTATAAAATGAACTCCCTAAAGATTTCCAAATCCTAAAAAGAAACTGCAAATTTCTGTGTGTTCAACAAATTTACCAAGAAGTCAACTGCGCAGAAGGAGATTTTGTAAGTCTGAATGCAACGTTAATACCCTGCACTTACAGGTAGGTCATGCAGATATGGTGATGCAGTTTCAAGGTACAGTGCAAATAATGAAGAGGTCTCCCCACCTAGTGCCCTGAAAAAGGTAATGGCTGAGGACAGCCCAACCCCATTTTAATTTAAGCTTTAGATCTCATACATAAGCTTTGAAACATATCCAGAAACTTCCAGAGATCACCATCTGAATCAAGACAGCAAACAAGCAGCCATGTCCACATGATCAATCTTTTCAGTGACTAGGTTGGTTAATAACAAAGTTGTCTCTCTTGGTGGTATCCTCAATTAGCAAATCTGTCTTAACTGAATTATCAAATGTTGTCCTTCATGGAACAAATTAATACAGTCTATAGGAACGAAACCAGGCAAGACACTAGCCAGACACTTTGCCATGGCTGCCATAAAAGTCCATCATCATGAGATGAAACAGGTCTATATAAACTCATATGCAAAGTATCTTTTTCTCACTTCAAGATAAACAAAAACAAATTATGGTTTTCTTCTACGAGAGAAGGGGGACTCAATTCTGCTGGAAAGGACTGAATTGGTAATGCACAAAATTACGAAGGAAAGCATTCTTACCTATTAAATAAACTTCCAAAAGGACCTCAACTGCTCCTAGAATCTTATCCCAGCCTGTCCATTTAGTACCAGTTCAAATTCCTCCAATGTGATCTTAGCCTCCAGACAGCTGGCCAGATCCATGTTTAATCTAGGTAAAACTAATTCAGACTAGTATTCAGCTATTCTATTGTCATGATGTACACAGCGTATCCTCCAGTCGAAGGCCTGAGTAAAATTCAGCAAAAATCTCCTGCACCTCAGAAGGTCTTTGGGAGTATTCCAGTAACAGGACCAGTTACCTTGCAAATCATCTTGTTGATTACATGCTGACCAAGTCTCACAGTCAAACACTACTTTTTGATTAGGTGGCATGATTTCAATATTTTGTAAAGTTAATGCATTCCTGGACTGTTTCGTCTTACAAAGAAGCAGGTTGCCAACACTCCCCATTAACTCTTACTCCCAATGCCTCTAGAAGGGAGTGAGGCAACTGTCCTAGTAAAGTTAAATGAGTACAGTGAAGCAACTGTCTAATCACTTTTTCTAAAGACTTCAGAAACTCTCTTTGGTACTTTTAAGATTATGCCCCACATCTCTCAACACCTCCCTGTTATAGTCTTTTATGAATTTTATAAGGAGTTCCTTAATAATTTCCCATTCCATGAGATGATGCACAGGACTCAGGTAAGTTAAAAATTGTCAGGAATGAAAAAATACTTTTAAACTAGAAAATAAGTTTTATAAGTTCAACTTCCAGTGCTTAAAAAACATCTCAGCAGGTACACAAATCCTAAGAAGCAGTGGAGCATGACTGGACAGCACAACTGGAAAGATCTCCAGAGTATCTACCATAAGATCATGTCCCCTTAAAGTTAAAACTTAGCTATATTAGAGTAACACTAAAATCAGTATAAGAAATATATACAGGCATTAGGAAGCAACTACAGTAACTCATGGATACCTACCATTGCTGTTGTGTACTTGCAAACAAAATCACTAAGAAAGGGTCCTGAAAATGCAAGGCCCCATGAAGAACATGTAGCATTCACTGAAATGCAGTCCTGGAAAACTTAACTGAGTGCAGTGCGTTTCAGTGAGCAGAAGTCTGATAAATTGCAAGACTATTTCAATCAATCCATTTTTCAGATAACTAACAGATTTCACAAAACATTCACTATCACACAATATAATGTCAAAAGGACTCCATGTACACACCTTCTTCAGGCATGGCCAATAAACTGTTGCAGTAAACATATGCTGCCTCTCCATCTGTAAGAGGGGTACCAAGGAATGTCTCTTCTTCCTAAAAACAACAAAAAAGGAATAAATAAGTACAGATAAAGTATAAAATACAGATCATGGGCTTAGTTCTCACCATATCATTGGGTGCAAGACAACAAAGTTCTTATCATATAGACCTTATGACTCTGCTTATTCACCAACTACTATCTGACACTTTTCTAATACCCAATGCCAGAGTGCACCGTGATATCAAACAACTACTATGAAAGTGTACCATGGCTGGCACATGAACGTGTCAGCCCCCCAACCATTAGTGAATATACTTCCAACATTTCAAGAAAGAATATTTGTGAGATTACTCACCCTAACAGCTGCATGAATAAGAAGATCATCACTGTAGGATTCAAATATGTGATATATGAAAGTTTTGCTCTTTTTGGACAAATCTCTGCAGCTAAACTCCCCCTATGTGTTAACAATCTTTTTTTTAAACCTCTTTATTAAACTACATTTTAAACAAAGACATAGGTGCATACCCATTAAGAAAAAAGAAAAAAGTACAGTAACAATATAATTTTCATAAAATACATATAGGTTTTCTTCTTAACAACTATAATTCACTCCAACATTACCTAAATTGCTCAATTCCTACCTTCCCTTAAACCTCACCCTTCCTCCTGAACATTATTCTTACTCAAACTGTTTCCACAAATTCCATTTATTTCTGTGTAATTTTCTCCTTCCCTCTTCTAAAGATCCACATTCGGGTCTCTTATTTCCTTTATAATATTCAGCACTACAGTTACAATTGGTTTAGATTTGGATTTCTATTTAAATCGTAATTGCATTTAGAGCAGCCAATGCCGTAAACTTAGTAAGGTCTTACTAGGTCTAAGCAATTCAGATCTTATGTTCCATCTCAAAATGACCATTTCCTAACTTGCAGTCATTTGCTCCCCCAAAATTTCTGACAGTCTGCACAGATTTTTTTTTAAAATCTGCCAACTCATAAAAATACCTATGGCAATCATTTCCAAGCAAAAATCCTAAACCTTCCTAACTTTGCTCCATATTAGCAATCTATATGTATAGTCTTCTCACTGGTCCTTGTAAAATGTCCTTCCAGGCGAGCTTCCCAAACTTTTCTAATATTCTCTGATTGACTCTTACAGTTATCATGCAATATTTTAAATGTTCTACTAATTACAGAGTAGCTTCCATTCTAGAGTCGATTAAAAACTCTCCCAGAGCAGGTCTTCCACTTTGGACTCACCTATCCCTTTCTCTTTTCCTATACTTTGACATCAGTCCCTGATAGGAAAGGCAGTCACTAACATGCAGTCCAAACTTCTTCTTGGCCTCATCCCAAGCTATTATCTTTCCCTCTCTACTTACTTCCTCCCAATACCCTGTTTACTTTGCCAGTTATCGCCAGTAAAATCCATGTGTCTCTTGCCTATTTTCTGTACCCCTACTTGCAGTCATCCCTATTGGTAAACTCTCCTTTCTCATTCTTGCATTGACTTAGTTCTTAGAATACTTTCTACTTTATAAACATAATATTATATATGGTTGTTGCTATTCTCCTTAAAGATCTGCATCTAAAACCCTACTCTCTCATTTTTCAACCCCCCCCCCATTACATCACCCTTTCCATTTTAATTCATAACCTTCTGCTTGTGTTACGTATATGAGCATTAACTGCACAGCTCTAAAGTATCCCTTCAAATCAGGTAATTCTAAACCACCTTCTTCTATGTGGAGAATCAACTTATCCCACTGAACTCTTATTCTGTTCTCCCCCTAAATAAATTCCTTCATCTCTTTACTAATTATCATCAAATGCTTCTCCTCTGGCTGTTAAAAAATGTCTGACCTCTATACAAAACTAAAGGGACTAAAACATTTTCACTGCTTGTATATTACTAACCATATCCATAATTAAGAGCTTATCTTCTGTTTAGTCTCTTCCCACATATACATAACAGCTATAACAGAAACCATTTTAATCCATACATCTAAATAATTAATCTTATGTCTCATAAACAACCAATCCATGTGTGGGTGCACAGTTTACCACAGTCTTCTTTATTTTTTTCCTTCATTAATGTTATAGCCTGAAAAGGCTTGAAACTGCCTCAAAATGTTACACAACATTGAAATGTCCTTTTTCTGGATTCATTAAGAAAAAGTAATATATCATTTACAAAAACAAACTCTTCTTAACTACTATACCAGCTGTATCCTTAAATTTTTGAATCCTTTGCTTTCTTTGCCAATGACAATGCCTATAAAGTAAATAAGGAGAAAGCAACAAGACAGGGGTGTCCCTTATGTTCAAACATAGCTTATCAGAGAAGAACTCCCCCACCTGAATTCCTGCCTCTGACCCTTCGTATATCTTCCTAATTAACCTTATTATTCTGTCAGGGTAGCCAAATGATTCCACTATCCTGCTGATAAAATCCCAGATGACTTAAAAAAATTTTGCATCAAGACCCGACAACAATAACAGAGATTTTTTTTTACACTGCACGTCCCTCCCAACCACCCTTGTTCTTAGTGTTGTCAAATGTTTGCTTCCTCTTCATAAAAACACAAAGCTCCACTTCTATCAAATTTGGCACTACTTTTCATAGGGTCTCAGGAGGTTACTAGACTAACGACCCCCAAAGCCCTTACAAGCCTAGCCAAGTTCAACTTGTGTTCCCAAGAAGGGTGTCTGGTTCAGGCAGGCACTAAAATCAGCACCTATTGCCCCTGTCCAAGAGGGATACAGGTGGAACCCTCCCTCCACCTGGTGGATTTCCAGTTACCCATCCAATCGTCCAAATTACGCTTAAATAGGGCTAACAAGGGGCTTTAACATGAACAAGAAGCTTGTTCCAAAGGTGGGGTAACCTCTGTGAGACAAATATGTCCCTCCAGCAAGCTCTGTTGATGTCACATACCAGGTTAAGATACTTTGAGCAAGTGACCCATGTGCCATTTGACTTGTGAATGTGCATTTCCATTAAAGCTGGGTCAGAGATTGCTCTATATGCAAGGCACAGGTCACCTCTTAGCAGTCTGTATGACATAGAATAAAGTGACAATGATTTCAGTTTGTCCACATAAGACAGATCTTTAAGACCCTGAATTTTCTTTGTGAGGAACCTTTGTGGTCTCTCCAATTGCAGCAGGTGTTTGGAAAAGAGCATACAAAAGGAAGAATTGTACTCTATTACTGGCCTAATGAGGGAAGAGTACAGGGGAGTTATAACCTCTTTTTTTCTGAAAGCAATACCCTTACTTATGAGATGAGCAATATAAAATGCCCTTCTTACCACTATGGAGACATGGTGATTGAAGTTAAGGCTGCTGTTGACCTGTGTGCCCAGATCTCTCACCACTGCCTGTGCGCTTAGGGTATTGCTATTGATGTGGTAAGCTTGAAGGAACATCACCCTTGCTGAAGAGGATGATAATGCATTTTTTGCATTAAGTTTAAGACTATGACTTTGCCACCAGTCATTAGTCTGCGTAAGACTTTCTTGCAGGAAGTTAACATCACTAGTGGTTTCAATGATCACTCCCAGTTTGCAGTCATCAGCAAACTTTGTCAGCAACAGTCCGTTTAGTTTTAGGCTTTGGGATTCTGAACAGTAGGGGTCCCAGAACCGATCCCTTTGGAACACCACTAGTTTTAGGTATGCTGCAGGAAATGGAGTCCCCTATTTTGACTGTATGAGTTCAATCAGTGAGCCCTGACAATATATGGGTTGATAACCAGCTGGGTAAGTTTATCAATGATGCCTGAGTGGGAGACTGTGTAAAAGGCCTTGGCTAAGTCTTTGTAAGCTGTATGCACAGATTTGTCCTCGTTTAGGGCTTTGGTGACTGTCTCGAAGAAGTCCACCAGATTTAACAGGCAAGATCTCCAATTAACAAAGCCAAACTGGGGGGAGTGATCAAGCATTTGGAAATTTCCTATATCTTTGTTAATAAGGGCCATGATAATTTGTTCCATGGTCTTGAAGATAAGGGTGGTCAGGCTAATGGGTCTACAGTTCCCGGAGACTGTGGATGCACCCACTATGTGCAATGGAACGAAGGTAGCTGTTTATCCATTCTGCTGGGAAGAAGCCAGTGCTTAAAGCTGTGTTTGAAAAGCATGCCCAATGGTGATGCTATTTTGACTGCTATCTCCTGTTTTAACCCATGTAGAACACAGCCTGGGATGTTGTGTCATCCCATAGAGGCTGTGTTGTTGGTCTTGGAGAGGGTATTCAAGACCTGCTCCTTTGAAATACTACATGAGCGACAAGTGTTGGGGATTGTTTTCGGTACATATGGCGGGATCAGGGAAGTGAAGTTTTCACTGAATCTGTTAGCCACAGTTTGTTATATCCACAGATTCTGTATATAAGTAGTATCATTAACTACAAGTTCACCTCAAATCTGGTCCTACCTTCGAGGTTATGGATGTAATTAAAGAATGCCTTTTGGTTATCCTTAGTTAGGGGAAGCTAATTTGGATCCGTAGTTAGCTTTGGAGGACTTCACTAGGAGTCTTATTTACTTAATTAAGTTGAGGAGGGCGTGTTTCCAGTTTTGAGACCGTTCCTTCCTACTCTTAAGACAGCAATTTCTTTCTCGTATTGTATAGCCTCTTAATTGCAGTTGTCAACCAGGCAGATTTATTTTTCCTTGAAGATGTTGCTTTGGTTCTATCAGGTACGGCAGAGTCAACACAACTGCACAGGAGCTTGTATAAAGGATTGGTGTATAACTCAGCATAGGTGTCTGTTCCATCAGTGAGGAGAGGGGCTATGAAGCTATTTATACGGTCATGTAAAAAACTGTAACTGGCCATGGAGACTTTTTTTTAGTCTAGTTGTTGCCAAGGGAGGAGGGCGGTCTTGCGTTATAATTACTTCTAGCGAGACTGATTTGTGGTCAGATCTCACCAGGGATGGCTACACACTGGAGGTGGTGTAGCGGGTTCCCCCATGTTGGTGAGCACCAGATCCAGGATGTCTGAGTCTCTTGTGGGTATGTCAACTAGCTGTTCAAGGGCACTGGAGTTAACGAAGTCTACGAACCTTTGGGCAATTTGAGTTAGAACACCTATAATTTACCCAGTCAATAGATGGGTAATTAAAGTCACCCAAAACCAGGGTGTTTGGTTGTATCTTGACTGACTCAAGTAGATTAAAGTAGGCTGAGTGGATGTCCTGAGTCATGGAGGAGGGTCCTATAGCTGGCAATGACCTGAAGCAGGGTCTTACCTACAGTCAATTGCACCTGAAGAAATTCAAGGGAATTGTGCTGTTTAACCAATCTAGAGGTGTATTTATCTTTAATGAATATTGTTACACTACCCCCTTAAGTTCTCATGCCTTCAGTTTGTGGTCTGAATGTGTGGAAGGAAATGTAACATGGTATAGCGGAGTGCTCTCCTCAGCCTTAAACTAGATCTCAGTGCATGCACAAATGTCAGCATCTTCCAAGGGGAGGACTGCTTCCAGTGAATGCAGTTTCTGGTTTAGACTCCTAGCATTTAGCAGCATAACCTTTTGCCATTCTCTTCACTAGTATAGTCATACTGCTCAACTGTCCAGATTTTCACGGAATGTCCATATTTTGCCTCATATTTTTGGTTTGTTCCTCATAAAATTTGTGTTTTTTTGGCAAGCCACTAAATAATGGCATACATTTAAGTTTCAGACTTCATATCCTTCAAAAAAATACATGTCAATACATATCCTGTTATTCTAATAACTGCCTAAGTTTATAAGAGCACTATCTGAAATCTGTCCCTATTTTTAGGCCTTTGTCCTCCTGTTATTTTAAGCTTTGTCCAGGTTTCTTGCTATAAGAGGTTGAGAGGTATGAGTATAGTCAAACACTTTATAATCATGTCTTAAAATTGAATGGATCTATAAGATGGCTTTTGAGTGTTTGCACCCTCTTTGGGTAATGCAGTCATCACTGCTTTTTTCCAAGGTGCTGGACCCCCCCCCCCCCTCCCCAGACACACACACACACACACACACACACACACACACACACACACACACACTTAAAATATTGTTAAACAAAACCTTCCAGATCTTTATCACTTTCTTCCCTCCCAACTTCTAAACTCCAACGTCTGTTACATTAGAATTTACTACTGATTGACTATACGTCACCAATTTTATTTAATCTCTTTCTATCTTAGCCATTAAATGTTGAACACCATCTTTATCTAACCTTGGCATAATTAAGACTTCCATGAGTATTTCCATTTGTATCTTTTCTTGACTTCCACATTTCTTTCCTTTATATTACACAAATGTTCATAAATTTCCCAAAACATCTCTAACAGCTCAGTAGGATCACTAGTTATTTTTCTTGTCATAGACTCTAAGTTTGGCAACATTCCTTTCCACTTTTTGTTGCATAATATATTGTACTAAACTTTTTTGTGCTCGAGTTATCTAAGAAAAATTGCTTAACAGCAACCTTTCTAAACTCATGCATATTATCCAAATGCGTCTTTATTCTCCCTTAAGTACTTTGAAGTTGTCCTCTTCTTTTGTGCAATTCCTCTTATTCTTCAATACTTACACAACTGAATTATGTTATTCATACACTACACACAGTCAATGTAATACTGTCCCACAAACATGGCCCAAACATGCACCCTAGTAACTACAGACATTAGTCTTGCTACACTCATATGTAAGGCTATGGGCTGTATGCATCTCAGAACTTATTAAAATGGGCATTGAAAATCTCTTAACCATAGACTCTTGTCAATTTGGTTTTGTCAAAGACAGATCTCTTTAACCTTACTTTCTTTGAAAAAGTCACTGAAGCAGTGGTTAGCAGTTATGCAGTGCATACAGTGTATCTGGATCTTGCCAAGGCATTTAAAACTACTTCTGTTTTAGGGATTGTGGAGATTTGAAAATCTGATTATAAATCCATTTGTTGCACAGTAGACAGCTAAATGGTTGAATGACAGAACCTTGTGGCTAGAGTCATAGCTCCATTTTTGAAAGCAAAAAAAGTTACATCTAGTATCCTACAGGGCTCAGTGTTGGGACCACTCCTTTTATGGCATCTACTTCACAGACTTTCAAGCCAGCATTCCTGGACTATGGTCATCTAAGTTTGCAGAGGACTGGAAATTGAGAGTTATTATTGTGTTGTTCCACTGAATCACAACTGCTCCAACAACCTCCAGCTGGTAGCAGAGGCAAATCCAGCCCTGTTATGGACACAATGTCCAACCTGCAGAGTTTGATAATGCATGCACTAAGGACCATGCGGCTGCATGAGTACAACTGCCCCTGACATGGACTTGAACTTCAATGAAAAGACCTGAAGACTGCACAAACCTTTATACTAGGAATGCACGGATACCCTAGGACAGGTAGAGTTTGCCTGGCCAAGAGGAAAGAATACACAGCTCTGGATGTATGGCTGCTGTTTGACTCTGCCTAAGGCAGAAGTCCCATCTCTGGTGATCATTTGAAGATGTAAAATACAACAGCTTTCCATAAGGATGTTAGCCTCACCTGTGCACCTTCAGAAATATGTAGAACTGACAAAGACAGTGCTTTGAGACTTTGCCACAGATAATCCTATAATAGAAAGAGAATGTTCTAACGAAATAAGGACATGTTGATGGATTCCATGCATAGTGTCAATGAAGACAAGGCAAATTATCATAAAGCTAAAAACGGGTTAAAATTCAGAAGCTTGCCATTATTTCTTAGAAGTCACACAACCTTATTTTGTTAAGAGTATGTGTGTGAACTTGGAGGCAGTAATAACTAAGTAGTGAAGATGGGAGAGGGGTACAGTGGACTGGGGTAAAGAGAGCCTGCCCACCTTCAATAAAATAGGGTTATTTTACTTGTATTTTCCTGTGTTTAAGCTTTTTCTTTTTGAGTTTGCATTATTTCACCTTGTGATCATCATCTTTCAAACAAGATCCTCTGCTGACTGAGGATACCTTATTTTCATTTTACATTTGTTTACTGGAGTAGTGCATGAATCTCAGTGGACCATTTATAGGCACAGCTTGGGTGTGCACATCACAAGGTAAAGAAGAGACAAACATGCACAGTGTAATACAGACATACACAGTACATATCTATACAAACTTTAGAAGATTTACACAGACTTTACACATGACAAGCTGAAAGGCAAGTTACAAGCAAGGTAGATATGAGAAGTAATGCATACAGTGTTACTGTGGATTGTGTTCGACTCCACTGCTTCAAACTACATTAACTAACAATCTTAATTAAACTAGTAAGAGAGTAGGGGAAAATAGAGAGAAGACAAAGGAGGAGTATGGGAGATTATGGAGTGAGTAAAGATTTCAGCACAAATATCAGAAAAATGACTGAATAGAAGTGGAAATGTAGTGAGGTTTAAAAACAAGTTATGTACTCACCATAACATTCCATATGTGTTGTCCATTTTCATTCTTCCTCAACTGTTGGGTTTGAATCCGAACCTCAGATATGACTCGGCCATTACAAAAGCTAGTGGTAACCAAAAAGCTCTCAAGCTTCTCCCTTACCTATAATGCACCAACTTCTAACATACCCAGATCTTGTTTGCTGATTCTAACTGAAGTGGTATCTACCAATATGCATATATAAAAATACATAAAAATGTATATGTTCTAAAGAAAGAACTACACCTGGATCTCAGTTGTAAAGGACAGCAGTGTCCTTAGAATGTCTTGTTCTTCCAGAGGTTTGTCAAAATAAAGGATGGGGGTTGGTGGGCAGGAAGCTGAGGAAGAATGAAAATGGACAACACAGATGGAATGTTATGGTGAGTACATAATTTCTTTATCTGATGTTGACAATTTTCATTCTACCTTCAACTGTTGGCAAAGAGTCCCCAGCTACCTAGGACCCCGAGCGGACACTAAGGAAGAATATTCGTGAGCACAGTTGAGCCAAAAGCTGTTGTAATGAGTGATAAAGATATGAGGATTTGCCCAGGTTACAGCTGCACATATCTTGTCCATGGTAGCTCTGGATAGAAAGACTGAAGAAGTTGCTACGAACCTAGTTGAATGGGCTCTTATTGGTTTTGGTAAGGTTAGATCCAGTTTTGTTATAGATAAACAGCCATCTAGCTAGAGTTACTTTTGCCATGGACTTTCCCAATTTCAATTTTTCAAAAGACACAAACAATTTGTCTGGCTTTCTGATTTCTTTTGTCCTATGTAAATAAAAGTGTAATTGTCTATGAACATCCAATAAATGCAATATATGTTCACCTTTATTCATAAATTTAGGACAGAAGACTGGCAAGTTAATGGACTGACTGATACTGGATTCTTACTGGATTCTGACACCACCTTGGGAAGGAAAGACGCATTTGTTTGTAGTGTAACTCTATCCTTATGAAAAATTAAGTAGGGAGGTTTCGATGACAAGGCTTGAAGTTCTGAAATTCTTCTAGCTGAGGTAATGGCCACTAGAAAGATAGTTTTCCAGGACAAGAATTTAAGGTCACATTTTGCTGATAGTTTGAAGGGGAAATGAATTGAGGCCTACAGTACCAAGTTCAAATCCCATGGTGGAGTAGGGTCTTTATATGCGGGTCCGAACAGAAGAGTGCCTCTCAAGAATGTTTTACAAAGTTTAGAAGAGGCCCCAGAAGAGTTTTCAAATTCAATATGAAAATTAGATATTGCTGCCCAGTGAACCTTAATACCAAGAGAGTTTGCTCTCTCAATAAAGCTCAAGGCTAAAAATGCCAAAATTTTATGTATCGGAGCTGAAAAATAGTCAATATGTTTTGACTGTGCCCAGTAAACAAACCTTATCCATTTACTTGTATAAAATTTTCTTGTCTAAGATTTATGGGAAAATAAAAGTATATGATGAACAGGTGAAGAAAGTACTGGTTGTCTGTCTATTAACACAATTGGAAAAACCACATTGTTAGCTTGAGGTTTGAGATTTCTGGATGAACCCTGCCTGTCGGATGTGACAGGAGATCTGGAATTGGATCCAGTATCCAAGGTTGGTAAAGAATATGAGGCCACAGGAAGGGAAACCAAATTTGAAAAATCTGACACCACCAGTAAGGTGCAATGAGGAGACGACTTTGCTCTTCAACCTAGAGGCTGTCTGCAGGAATTCTGGAATCAGAAGAATTGGAGAGTAAGCATAAAGCAGACCAGGAGGCCAATCGTGAAGTAGAACGTCCCTTGGTGATTCCCCCTGAGGAGGGATTACGGCATGCAGGCTGCTGCATTTGTTGTTTAGAGGAGAAGCAAAAAGACTGCAGCAAGGCTGGCCCCAATGGCAGAAAATCATTTTGCCACTTTCTTGTTGAGAGACCACTTGTGAGGAAGAAGAATGGACCTGCTCAACTTGTCTGCTATTACACTGGTTTTCCCTGGAATGTGAGTTGCTAAGAGAAAGCAGTTGGATGAGAACGCCCATTGCCATACTCTGAGTGCTTTTGCTGACATAAGGGCTATTGTTTAGTCCTTCATTGTTTGCTGATGTACCAAACTACTGACATATTGTCCATTTGAATAACAACTGAATAAGAAGCGAGAACATCCTGGAAGGCCTACAATGTTAAAAGCACAAGCTTTCATCTTTAGGACACTGATACGCAAGTTGGCCTTTTCAGGGCTACCAAGTGCCTTGGACTACTCTCTCCAGAAAGTCCCCCCCCCCCACCTGGTCTGGGAAGCGTGCATGCTCACTATAGTCGTGAGCTGAGGGAGAATTAAAGGATGGCCTTGTAGAACCTGCTCTGAATGAATCCACCACCAGAGATACCTCTTGCATGTCTAAGTGACCCTTGATAGAGTTGAAATGCTGTACTAAATAATGGACCACTGTGTTGCTAGCATCCATTGAAGAATTCTCATATGAAACTGTCAAAGGAAAAAACCTCAAAGACCAATTCACGTAAGGTTCAGGTATGGCACCCTTTATTACTTTCAGCAAGGAGACAAAACATGCAGATACAGGATTTTGCCTAAATTACTAGAAGGCAGTATGCTTCTTTTATACAGTTCTATGAAATGTTGCTTAGATTTCCTGCTGACATGTCCAGATTTAAAACTCACTATGTGTTACATAGAAAATGTTATTTGGATTTCCTGCTGACATGACTGGATTTATGAAAAACATTTCAGAAAAACAACCTGGCCTTGGGGCTTTATTTTTAGCCCACTACAAACTTTCTATTCTTCAATTGTGCAGTTCTAATATATATGTGTTACATTTCAAGGTACATTTCTAGCTTAGGTACAAGTAATTCTGACTACGGTTTATATTTTCAAGCAGCTTTTGTTTTCATTATCAATAGCTTCAGCAGTTATGTACTTTTCTCATAGCATAAGCAGAAAATCAATAACTCTTTGTTTAAATCTCATGACATTAGTAGAAATGAAACATCTATTATTATTTTCATGACATTAGCAGAAATCAAATGCTTTCCTGTTAATTTCCAAAGCATAAGCAGATCATAGCTGCGCATATGACATAACATGATTGGAATGTAGCTTCTGCAGATTTATGCAGTGTGAACAGAATAAATGTATTAACCCTTTTTAAACCTCAAATGCACTAAGCATGCATATTACTAATACATATTTTTCTAACAATTCCCCCCTTTTAATACTTTTATTCCACTTTCAAAATAAGCATAAAAATTTTTTTCTTCCCCTAACCTCTTCCTACTCAGGATTTGCAGTTAAGAGAGTCATTCAGTTTAAACTTATGAAAGCATTTTCAAATTTTCAACAATTCTTCAAGTTCAGCAACTTGGTATAAGGTTTCTGAAACTGACATGTCCATAAAGTCTTTAATCAGTCTTTTCATGCAGGGGATGCAGCAGCAAACACATACCACCAGTAGGATCATTCCTACACAGATGGCAATCAGGATGTTCATCAGGATACTGCCCCACCCCCCAAACAATCTCTGGAAAAAGTCCGTCAATGGATTTGGTCCTGGTTTGGTCATAGCAAACACTTGCTGAACTACCTCAAGGTGATTGTCTATCTCGTGTTTGTGGTCAGGAATATACGAACAGCACTCCTCCTGGATTAAAGCGCAAGTACCTCCTCTCGCCGCTAGGTTGAAGTCAAGAGCCATGCGGTTTTGAAGCACTACAGTTCTCATGGCATTCAGTCCAGTCACCAATTCTAGGGCGGAAAAGGTCGCATTACTCATTACTTTGGGAAGTTTAGATAGTTTTCTCAGCTCCCATATAGATTTTGTTGCTCCATATGCTGGTAATATGCCTGCCCTCGATATAACAGTATCACTCAAGTCCATGTGTGTCAGTCCATCGCCCACAGCATGATGGTTTTTCCAGCGCGCATTGATTTGCCCCACTGGATTGACAGGTTTCTTGATGATTTCTCACTGAACATTTCGAATTTTCCCCTGAGACAAAACTGCTGTGTGTCGTATGGCCAGAACCAGGTACCCCAAATAACAACTGCCGGACCTATTCTCAGGTAACCACTTGTATGCTTTCCTACCACATACAAATTACAGTCCTCTACTTTGGTAGTAACTTTACTATGTCCTGGTTCTGGATGAAACATTTTTTTGTCAACTATAATCAGTTGTTTATAGAGGTCAGCATTATGTCTTACTTCATCAGTTGTCCTATGCATTAGTTCAAAAAATGAATCATAGGTTGTGTTGCAATAGGAACCTGTGTTATCAGTTTTATTGTAGCATCTCTAGGGAACTGTCACATTGCAAATGCTCCAACCCACCTGAATTGTATCATTTTTGTAAAAACACACAGTCCCCTTCTGTCGAACAGACAAGTGCAATGCTACTTTATCTTGTGATGTAACATCTGATGTATCATAAGACTAAATTTTCCCAGGTCTTGTTGGCTCCTAGGGGCACTGAAGTTAACAATAACCCCACGTATGCTGTTGGCAAAGCTGTGCAAATCCAGCAATACGAAACATTGAAGGTCTCAGCATACACATATTTGATTGCCTGGTAAGTGTTGAAATTTGGGTGCCACTCTACGTGCAACTCTTGTTTATTCAGTTCAGTTTGTGTGGCTGCGAAAAGGAATGGCCACAACAAAAAGATTATTGTCACTAGTACAGTTAAAGAGGATGATTATGCAATACTTCTGAGGAAATGGTTGTTCTGCATTCCTGTTTTCTCCGACTCTCCCGAGTTGTTTTATTTGGATTTTTCTGGATTCTATCATTTTTATTTCAGACATGCGTTCTTACTCTCTGCCCTAATAGGACCTTCAGCACCTATGGTTTCTTCACTGGGGTTGAGAAGGATCAGTCCTATTGATCTGACCACCCTTTGTAGCCAGACTTTGTGCTGAGGGCCCCGATGGAGAGGTAAGATTTTTGTCCAGTTCAAAGTTCTTAACTAGTTTGCAGTGCGTCAGGTGGATCCACGAAGCTCGCTCTGCTATCTTGACTGCAGTGGGTGTCATAAGAAGCACCTGGTATGGACATTCCCACCTTGGTGATATCCATTTTTTCTTTTTTATGGCCTTTATCCACACCCAGTCCCCTGGGATTACTGCCACTTCCGATGTTTCGGTTTGTTCTTTATCTGAAACAGAATTTGACTGCAACAGATGTTTAGAATTCAACAAATTTCTCATATATTCAGCTAGTGTACAGTCAGCTTCCTGGTCTGCGGGCATGAGAAGTTTCCACTGAGGTGTATAATAAGCCCTTCCAAACAGTTTTTCAAAAGGAGTCAATCCTTTTGCAGTCGGAACAATTCTCATGCTCAACAGTGCAGGGGCAGACAATACATCCAGTTCTTTCCTGTCTCGGCTATTAATTTTCTTAATTTATTCTTTAATATTCCACTATACCTCTCAACTAGCCCTGCAGATTGCAGACGGTATGCACAATGATTTTTTAAATAAATACCAAAATGCTTACTTAACTGCTGTATGGTTTGGTTTACAAAGTGTGTACCGTTGTCACTGTAGATCCTTTCCGGAATGCCGAATCTAGGGATGATTTCTTTGACAAGAACTTTTGCTACTGTGGCTGCATCTGGATTTTTGGTTGGAAAGGCTTCCACCCATCTGGAAAACATATCTACAATGACAAGACAATACTTCTTATTTTCACATTTGTTCACTTCTAAGAAATCCATACAGATAGTGTGAAACGGATATGGTGGTGTAGGGAAACTCCCTTGCTTGGGTTTTAACACCCCTTGTGCATGATGTTTGTTACACATTTGGCACATCAAACAAAATTTTTTAGAGTAGTTTGTAAATCCGTACGTTGTGAACACCTGGTTCACCAGCTGTACCATCCCCCCTGTTGAGACATGGCTCAACAAAGCTGCATATCTAAACAAATTAGATGGTAGTATCGGTTTCCCTTCTTTAGAGATGTACAGCCCCTTTTCGAGAATTGCTCCTCGTTTTACCCATCTTTGTTTTTCAGCTTGCGTAGTGAGTGTCTGCATTGTCTTTAACATTTCTAAGTCTAAAATCTCAGAGGGTTGTAGTTCCTCATTTAAAAGAAATACTTCTGAAGCTGCTTGTTTTGCAGCTGTATCAGCTCTCGCATTACCTTTTGAAATCCTATCTTGTTGCTTGGTGTGAACTGTGCATTTACAAATAGCTATTTTCTGAGGTAACGGAATAGATTCTAAAAGATCTAAAATAAACTGTGCTAGTAGATGTTATCATTCCTCGTTTTTTCCACTGTTGCGCAAAAACATGTACAGTAGAAAAAAGCGTACTGGCTGTCAGTAAAAATGTTTACAAATTTACCCTTTGCTAAGGTACATGCCCGTGTCAAGGCAATCAATTCTGCTGCCTGTGCAGATATGTTGTGTGGTAAAGGTTTTGCTTCTATAATCTCAGTGTCAGAAACTACTGCATATCCTACTAGGTTCTGTCCTGCAGGACCCCTTTTGCATGATCCATCTACGTAGTATGTCACCTCAGCATCATCCAAAGGGACATCCGTGAGATCTTTTCTAGGTAGTGTCTTTTGCTCAATTACCTGCAGGCAGCGGTGTGGTGTGCTGTCTGCAGGGGTTGGGAGCAAGGTAGAAGGGTTCAAAGTTGTGCATCGTTCAATTGTCATGTGAGGTTGGCTCAACAATATAGTCATACAAGAAAGATGCCCAGCAGGGGAAAGATATGCTACTTTCTCTTGCAGTAAAATAATCGTGACTGCATGAGGCACGCTCAAAGTGAGAGGGTGGAATAAAACTACTGAGGTCGAAGCCTGTACTGCCATTGCAGCTGCAACTACTGCTTGTACACAGTGAGGTAAGGACCGTGCCACTGGGTCTAGTTGTGATGAATAGTAAGCAATGGGGCGTTGCTTGTCCCCATGCTGTTGTGTTAACACTGATGTCATATAACCTTGCTTACAATCCACAGTTTGGAAAAAACGTTTAGGGTAGTTTGGTAATCCTAGAACTAATGAGGACGCTATTAACTGTTTCAGTTTGCAGAAAGCGGATTCTGCCTCTGATGTCCATTGTAACAAATCCTGTGCTGCCATAGGCTTTTTATATATCAGGTCAGTCAGAGGTGCAGATTCCAAGGCATAATTTGGAATCCAACTCCGGCAAAAATTAGTTGTACCCAGGAAGGACATCATTTCCTTCTTGGTAGTGGGTTTTGGTGCTTGCAAAATTGCTACTTTTCTGTCCACATCTAATGTTCTACCTTCCTTGGATATCACATATCCTAGGTATTTGACTTGTTTTTTCCAAAGCTGCAGTTTATTTTTGTTTACCTTATGTCCTTCAGCGGCTAAAAATCGTTATAGCGCTATGGTATCTTCTTTGCAATCTTGCTGGGTGGGGGCCGCCAGCAAGATGTCATCAACATAAAGTAAAATATGACTGCCTCTTGGTGGGGTAAATCCTGCCAAGTTGCTTGCCATTTCTTGTGAGAATATTGTTGGACTTTCACAATATCCCTGTGGTAGTCGCGTATATGTATACCTTTTCCCCTGAAATGTGAATGCAAACCAATACTGGCTGTCAGGGTATATCGGTATCGAAAAGAACGCATTGCTGATATCTACCACAGAAAAATATTTCTGTTGAGGTTTTAAACCATTCAACAGTGTGTGTGGGTCTGGCACTGTAGGTGCCCTTGGTATTACTGCGTCATTTACAGCTTGTAAATCTTGGACCATACGCCATTCTCCATTTGTTTTTTTAACAGGAAATAAGGGTGTGTTACATGGTGAATTGGGAGATTCCACCAGCACCCCTTCCTTAAGTAAAGCTGCTATGATAGGTTTGATTCCTGCCTCTGCATCTTTTCTTAAGGGATACTGTCTTTTCTGTGGTCTAAGTGCTGATTTTGGCGTGATAGTAACCAGTCCCGCTGTACGAATAAGTTCTACATCTGATTTTCCTGTTGACCAGAGAGTTTCTGGTATATTCTGTAAGGCATTCTCTTCCTCCTTTAATAGGAGTGCTAATCAGCTGTCCTTGCTAGACTGCAAGTGCACGGCTGGGTGGGTCTGAGTTATCCAATTCAACTTCTGCATTTGTATTCCCTGCTCTGACAATTCTAATTCTGTCTGTTTCTCCCATCTTGTGACTTTTTCTCCTAGGTCTGCCCATTCTATGTTTTTGTCCTTGGTTAAGCTAACATGTGGTAATCAATTAGATTTATAGAGTGCAAAGAACTCCTGGGACAATGAACAGCTGGCTACACTGTTCCCTTCTGTGTCCCAGTACAGGTTATGTAATATCAATCTGTTTGCATGATTTTTAAACAATTCTTGCTCATATTCCTTATCAGGTCCTGGTGTGTTACAATAATACAGGGTACAGTGCAACAAGTGTTGCTTATCAATGTCAAGGGAGGGGAACTTGCTGATGGCTACATTCATTAACTCTTCGGCCACAGTCCCTGGACCAGTCGTAACTAAGTCCTGGCTGTACCAATAAAACATCTCACCCTCCGATTGCACTGCAAAGGTATCAATTTGTCACTGTGCTTCCATACCCTGCATGGTTGGGACTACTGCTATACCAAATAGTTGCATGAGGTCTCTGCCCAAGAGGTTTACTGGGCATTTTGCAGAAACAATTTTGCTTTTCTGAGTCAATCCTGAAACAGGATCAGTTATCACAATGTTACGGGAGAGGGGCTCCCGATACAGCTGTCCATTAGCTGCTTTTACTAGTATGTAATCAGGTGACTCTGTGTTTTCTGGCAGTTTGGAGGGATGTATCAGGGTTTGTGATGCCCCTGAGTCACACAAGAATTTGACTTCCCTCCCTTCTACCAAGAGTGTAACTTCTGATTTTGTGTCTGCTAAATAGAGCTCCAGGCTCAATAAATCTAGGTCTAATATTTCATTTTCTTCACTATCACTAACTTCTTCCACTTCCTCTATCTCTTCTGTCACATCCTCTACCCCCTCTATCACATTCTCATTTGTCTTTTCTCCGCTATCCCTTCTAGTGATTCCTGACTACCATATAGTCAAGTCCTCACCCTCCTTATCTTCCGTGGTTGCCTTCTTGTTTTTCCTGCAATCCCTTGCCAAGTGTCCCTTTTTACAACATTTGAAACATTCACCCTTTTCTTTCGTCCTTCAAAGTCTTCTGATCGCTGATCAGATTGTTTGTTTTCCTGTGCATTTTTCTTGCCCTTTTTCCTGGGGTGCACTACATAAACTTCTGCTCCATCTTCTACAGAAAATACTTGAGCTTTCTTTTTCTTTTTGCTATTAAAATGCCTTTCGGCATGCCTAGCATATTCAAGTAATGATTGTAACCTGCTTGTACAATGATCTACCATGTATTTTGTAATAAAACTGCTTATGGGTGCAATACTGCCTTTTAAAAATGCATTTTTAACTGCTGCTCATATGGGGAATCTTGTGTTTGATCTTCAGGAACCTGCATTCCACAGTGGTTATTAAAACATTCTAATAATCTGGCATAATGCCGATCAATAGTTTCACCTTTTTGTTGGATGCAGTGATTAATGCAAGTCCAGTCTGCCCTAGGCTTCCATTTTTCAGAGATGCGGTCTGTAAGACCTTTTACTCTGTTGTCTAGCTCTGCGCTGCTATGTGGGAGGGGTCTGTGTGCAGCATCACGGGGATTCCAGTTGCCACTAATCATGTGCCAATCTGGTCCCACAATTTGTCTAACTACTTTTTCTACCTCTTCTCCGTTTAAGTTATAACTCAGCCTCATTCCTTGTAAATCTTCTGAGAACTTTCTAAAATTAACTTTTGGATGGGGAATTCCCTCAGTGGCTTTCCGGATATCTTCCGGAGTCCAAGGTCTATACACCAAAATAGTTTGGTCCTGACCGTCTTGTCCTGCCTGAGGATTAGATACTTCTATGAGTGGGCATATTTCTTCTTCACTCATAGATCGTGAATTCTTAACCATTTGATATAACTCAATGCCTTCATTTGAGTTACCTGCCCGTGTTCGAGACCTGGTCCCGATGGGATCTCTAATAAATGGTTTTACTTTTACAATGTCTCTATTTTCAGTGACAACAGGATATCATGGGGGTGGACTAACCTGTTCACTTGCTTCATATTCTGGTAAGGGAGGCGGAGGGGCCGATGCTATTACTAAGTTATTGTCCTCCTTATCTAAAAACATTGTTTTTGAATTGTTGTTCTTTTGTTCCCTACGGTTTACTTCCTCAATTCACCTGTGTGCCTGAGGAATTCCTAATTGGCGTAGCTTTTTTACCCGACCATTGGAATCGGTTTTGAGCTGTTTGACAAGTTTGATAAGCGAGGATTTTTCTAATTTTCTGTCGAATTCGTACTTATTAACCCATTTTGAATAGTATTTAATATTGTCAGTGTGCTGCGACTGCATGTGTTTTGCGTCTTCAGTTAACGGCGGATTTTGGGTCTTTTTGTGCAATTATTACCCATTTTGTTCTACCCTTTTTTGATCGTTACGTAACTTCTCTTATTTTTAACGTGGTACCATGGATTTTGTTATAGTCTCTTCAGAATGACTGCCTACCTATTCTGTTTCTCCTGATCTATGACAAGACAGTAATCTTTTCTGTCCCTGACTTGTAAAACACAGTCTTGACGAAAACAATACAAATCTAGTCCCTGATCTAAAACAGTAAACAAAAAAAAGTAGATTCACCTTACCTGAGCCTACGTGATTGATCACCTGGTTCGTGGAGACCCGTCCTTCAGTCGCAGATCAGAAAGTGGCTGGCCTCTTTTGTACGACAGTTCAGTCGGAGGACTTTTCAAATAAGAAGAACCGATTTGGTTTCTTCCCCGTACGGTTTCAACCACCTGGCCCGTCTGATCCGAGGTGAAGTGAGGGTTCCGGTCCGAAGGACCAATCTGTCAAAGGAAAAAACTTCAAAGACCAATTCACGAAAGGTTCAGGTATGGCCCCCTTTATTACTTGCAGCAAGGAGACAAAACATGCAGATACAGGATTTTGCCTAAATTACTAGTAGGCAGTATGCTTCTTTTATACAGTTCTATGAAATGTTACTTAGATTTCCTGCTGACATGTCCAGATTTAAAACTCACTATGTGTTACATAGAAAATGTTACTTGGATTTCCTGCTGACATGACTGGATTTATGAAAAACATTTCAGAAAAACAACCTGGCCTTGGGGCTTTATTTTTAGCCCACTACAAACTTTCTATTTTTCAATTGTGCAGTTCTAATATATATGTGTTACATTTCAAGGTACATTTCTAGCATAGGTACAAGTAATGCTGACTACGGTTTATATTTTCAAGCAGCCTTTGTTTTCATTATCAATAGCTTCAGCAGTTATGTACTTTTCTCATAGCATAAGCAGAAAATCAATAACTCTTTGTTTAAATCTCATGACACTAGTAGAAATTAAACATCTATTATTATTTTCATGACATTAGCAGAAATCAAATGCTTTCCTGTTAATTTCCAAAGCATAAGCAGATCATAGCTGCGCATATGACATAACAGGATTGGAATGTAGCTTCTGCAGATTTATGCAGTGTGAACAGAATAAATGTATTAACCCTTTTTAAACCTCGAATGCACGAAGCATGCATATTCCTAATACATATTTTTCTAACAGAAACCTTGCTAGAGGACCTAAATTTATGGCAGCTGACGCTGACTCCAAGGCCTGAAGGATTAACCGTGCTGAAACATTGGTTCTGTGAATTATTCTCTTGACTTGGAATCTTATAGTTTGCACTCTAGAGAGAGGAAGAAAAGCTGTCACAGATGTTGTGTTGAAAACTGCTTCTACGAATTCCAAGATTTGAGTCAGTTGAAGATGAGACATGTCGTCACTTATGGTTATCCCCAGATAAAAACAAATCTGAACTAACTGATTTATCGCTCTTGTTAGTAGATGGCTGGTCGGGCAGTAATGAGCCAGTCGTCTACATATGGAAACACTGGGAATCCCTGCAGTCTCAACTGAGCTACCACTACTGTCATGCATTTGGTAAACTCCCTGGTGGCTGTGGTGAGGCCAAAGGACAGTGCTCTTAACTGTAGTGACTGGCTCCCAGCCAGAAGCTTAAGTACCTTCTGGACTGTCTGTTCATCATTATGTGATAGTACGCATCCAGAAGGTCTATCGAGCATATTCAGTTGTTCTTGCCCATGAAGGATAGAATGAAGATCCTCCAGAAGGGCCTAAATGAGACTGATGCATGGTGTCAAAGCCATGGTCTCAAGCTAAATGCAAATAAATGCGTAGTAATCCCCTTCGGAAAAAACAGAATACCCGCAAACTACAACACAGGAGGTAATCCCCTGAAATCTGAAGAAGAAATAAGGGATCTAGGGACCCAAGTAGATAGTCAGCTTTCCTTTGATAACCATGTTGCCAAAGTGGTTAGAAAATCCTTCTATGTGACCCATCTGATCACGAAAGGGTTCGCATCAAGATCTAAGGATGTATTGGTGCCCCTCTACTCTTCCCTCATCAGACCCATTATTGAGTACAATGCACCAATTGGAATGTACCTGGTTAGACATCTCCAGCAGCTGGAGAGACCACAGAGGTACCTAATCAAGAGGATTACTGGCCTCAAACAGTTGCCCTATGCAGCATGATTGAAAAAGCTAAGACTGTTCTCTGTTGCATACCGCTTTCTCAGAGGCGATCTCTGTCTAACATACAGAGCCATGTCCAACCCAGAATTGTTGAACATGCTCCATCTTAGCAAAACCAAATCTACTCGAGCTACACGCTCTAGGGATATAAACCTCAACAAAACAATGAATAGACCATGCTGGAGGGATAGATTCCCTTCGCAGAGACTTCCCTTACTATGGAACAGGGTCCCGAGCTACATAAGACAGAGCCCCTCACTATCACTTTTCAAGAGGAACCTTGATGAGTGGATGGGTAACAGAAAGTTCACACTGGGGATCACACCAACAGCACTACTAGATAGGGGCCAATGGTACTAGCTGCTAGTACAAGGGACTAGGGAACTACTAAAGGGGCGGTGAATACCGCACAACGTGGCTGGGCTAACATATGCCTTCGGGCAGATAGCTCAGTACCAACCTATGAACCTATGAACTGAACTACGACCATCCAAAACTTTGTATGTTGAACTGACTTGTTCAAATTGCTGAGCTCCAAAACTGGTCTCCAGTCCCCTGTTTTTACTGGCACTAAAAAGAATCTTGACTAAGTTCTGGATTCTATCTGGTCTGACAAGACCTCTTGGATGACTCTTTTCTAGCAGCTTTTATATTTGTAGTTCTGCTTCTTTCCTCTCAATGGGTGGAACACTGTGTATTTTGTGTACAACTGGAGGTGGAATGGAAAAGGGCATTACATAACCTCTGAAAATAATCCTCTGCATCCAAGTATCTTTTGTTATGTCTAGCCAGGCTCTCTGGTGCAGGAATAGTAGACTCCTGACTGCCTCCAGAGGGAGGCAATTGGGCCTCCTTTCAGGAGCGCTGGTAGGGTCTTGTCAGAGAAATAATCTCTGGACCCCTCAATTTGCAGAACACCTCTGCCATGACGTAGTCCATCCATTAGAGTTTCCCCCTATACTCCTACAGGAACTTTTTCCATGCGTGTCCTGGAAAGGACCCTAGGACTTCTTGAACCACATCTTCTGACCACCTCATTGATTCCTAGAAAAGGACCTTTACGTAGTCGAAACATGTACACCCACTGCAGAGAGGGTCTTTCCATCCTTCTCACACCTGGATACGGTCTTTCACTTTGGGGCCAAACAAAGAACTGTCGTCAAAGGGAGCACTGACAAACAAGGACTTGAAGGGTTCTGAAAAAATCATACAAGCATGCTTCCTAATGCAAAATAAGCCTCATGGATGAATTTGAGATGGATAGGAGGGTAGTCAACTGAAAGGCCACAGACAATTGGGGCTCAGCAGAAATGGTCCCTAAAAAAGATTTTGAAAGTTCTTTGATCATATCGCTTTGGAAACTAGTAAAATGTGCCAAATAGCTCAGCGATCTAAGAGCAAAGGTCATTGAAGCACAGACATGTTTCCCAAACCTGTCTGTCGCCCTAGACTCCATGTTAGGGGGTTGAATACAGGAACTTTATTCAGCAAGTTTCTTCTTGGTGACCACTGCCATGACCATGGCATCCATGGCACCACCTTACCCCAAAATTCCTTTCCCACAGGTGGAGCCAGAATCCTGTCTGGTCTCTTAGATATTGGCTCAGCTGAGTTGGGCTCCTTCCATGCCCACCGAGAGACTCAATGAGCTCGCTGATGGGCAAAGTAACTTAGGAGGTAGACAGGCCAGTTTCCAAAGACGTCCTGAACTACTGACTCCTCTGGTGAAGGGTTACTGAGAGTCCAACCATCTCTCTGTTTAAGGATCTCAAGGATATCTTCAAATGAGATGTCATCTGGAGGTGATCATGGGGACCCTTCACCCGTGTCAAAATCAGTATCCTCAGTAATTGATTCTTGTGGAGAGGCCAATTGTCTCCTCTTGCATTTTCTCGTCCTAGGGACTTCCTCAATGGGGTGCTCTGGGGAAGTGTCAGAAGAGACTATGAAGCCATGCTGGGTAGTCTGGAGGTCTCGAGCTGGCTGTCCCTGTGGCATCGAATGATGAGGCTCCAAGAGCAGAGACATCTGGGAGTTGGATTGAAGATCTGAGGGGATTGGGACTGTCATTCCTGTCACAGCAGAAAATACCCTCTTCACAACTTCGAAGGCAGACCTCCCCAGAGAATGAGAAGACCTCATCACAGAGAAGGCAGGCGTCTGGACTGCTGTCTCCTCCCACCCCAAAAGCAATCTTCCCCCGAGGAGGAAGTCGGAGCTGAGCCGTCCAATACTGAAGCACCAAGGTGCAAAGATGGCTCCTAAACATTCAGAGCCATTCCCAGCACCTCAGAACTTATAAGGAATATTTGGTTCCAAGAGTCCTCCAGATGTGAAGATGTCAGAGCTGGGGTACTCAAGAGTTATCTTCAGATCCATGCCAGATGGATCTGGAAGAATGGGATCCAGAGACTCTGAAACATTAAAGGGATCAGAGGAACCTGGGGGGGGGGGGGGGGTTGAAGGATGGGCCTCCTGACCCAAAGTGGTAGAAGCCGGTAACACAGCCATCTGGATCTGCAATGAGAGAAGCTTCATCAACCTATCTGCGACTTCCTCAGTCAAACTCCTAAATGAACGAGATGAGGCCACGGAAGGTGACTCTGAACGGGGTCTTTCCATAAAGTACAGTTTTGTGCCTACCATAAATGTAGATGTTCGAGTGTTCACCCTGCTGCAGTCATCACACTTGGGTTATCCTGCCGTTAGGCGGTCCCGCAGTCGGCCAGAGTTCCAAAGTCTTGGTCTGGCGTCGGTTGCTGTCACTTCCTCCCTGACGTCAGTGCGCCAGGGGTATGTAAGAGGCATCCAACACCATTTTCTTCAGTTTTTCTTGCCCCAGATGTCAGGTGCCCCCAACAGGTAGGCAATACATATTGCTATATAAAAATATACATGTAAAAATAAAACAATACTTTCAGTCACAAGCAAATACACCACAGAGGTTGTATAGGATAGAAAGGTATGGATAAGTCCAGCTAGGTCAGAGGGGATGGAGGGAGGGTAACCTGAACTGCAGCAGGGTGAACACTCGAACATCTACATTTATGGTAGGTACAAAACTGTACTATGTTCATCGTGTTACCCTGCTGGAGTCATCACACTTGGGTTGAATCCCAAAGCTAAGGATGGGTGGTGGAGTTACACAGGGTTAGAAGAAGCTAGTAGGCCCTGCAAAACTGCAGTGACAAAGCCAGCTCTAGTCTTAGACTATAGAGGTAAGTGACAGTGTTTGGTGAAGGTGTGCACTGAACTCCAAGTTGCAGCTTCCAGAATATCCTTGGTTGGCACCCCCCTGAGAAAGGCTGCTGATGTAGCTGTAGCCCTGGTGGAGTGGGGCCTAATGCTAGCAGGTACCAGTTTCCCCGGATGCGTGCAGCAGAAACGTATGCAATGTCCTATCCATTTTGAAATGGTCTATTTTGAGATGACTTTTCCTTGTGATCCTGCAGCATAGGCTACAAAGAGCTGGTCAGAGTTTCTGAAAGCCTTAGTTTTATCCAAGTAGTAACGTAATTGTCTGTGAATGTCCAAAGAGTGCAGGAGTCTTTCTCCTTTGTTCTGGGGATTTGGAAAAAAGGTGGGCAAATGAATGGTTTAGGGCCACACTGGATACCACCTTTGGCATACAGGAAGGGTTTGTTCATAGAGAGACTCTGTCTTGATGAAAAATGAGGAAAGGCTCCACTGCCATTAATGCCTGTAGCTCTGAGACTCTTCTAGCTGAAGTTATTGCTAGCAGCAGGGCAGTTTTCCATGAAAGAAACTTTAAATCAGCTGAGAAAGTTGGTTCAAAGGGCGGCAGTGTAAGTTTTTCCAGAACAAAGTTGAGATCCCAAATTGGTGTTGGTGCTCTCCTGGGCGGTCTTATGTTCTTAGCCCCTCTGAGGTACTGTTGTAGGAGTGGATGTGAAAATAAAAGAGGATCCGTGTTGTAATGAGCTGAAACTGCTGAGGCGTGGATCTTAATAGATGAAAAGGAAAGTCCTTTATGCAACATCTCAGTTA
Source organism: Protopterus annectens (assembly GCF_019279795.1). Lineage (NCBI taxonomy): Eukaryota > Metazoa > Chordata > Ceratodontiformes > Protopteridae > Protopterus > Protopterus annectens. The sequence goes on from NC_056730.1 coordinate 662,821,233, forward strand.
AATATTGTAAAATCTGAGGAATGTTTGGATCAAGGGGATTTTGGCCTTTAGCCTGGTTCCAGGCGCAAAATCTTTTCCATTTGTCTGAATAGGTTTTCCTGGTGCTGGGCCTCCTGGCCTCCAGAATGACATCCAAAACAGCTTTGGATAGAGGTGTTGGTTGATTGTTTAGGTAATTTGCCATGCAGCCAGGTTTAAAGTCTTGAGCTGGCTGTGTAGAATTTGATTGTCTCGCTGGGTGAGCAGGTGAGGAATTTGTGGTAAAATCCATGGTGGGCCGTGGGCCATGTTCTTTAGAATTGGATTCCAGTGCTGGCGTGGCCAGTCTGGTGCAATGAGTATCATTTGTGGCCTCTCTAATCTGACTTTCAGCAGCACCTTTGCTAGAAGAGGCAGTGGAGGAAAGGCATACACTGTTAATGTTTTCTAACTGAATGAGAGGGCGTCCATTTTCCAAGCTTGTGGGTAGAATGTCCTTGTACAAAATTTTTTGAAGTTGGTAGTTTTGGGGGTTGGCAAACAGATCTATGTCTGGGCGTCCCCATTTTTGAGTTATCATCGCAAATACTTGTGGATCCAGTTTCCACTCGTGGGGATCCATGATGTTTCTGCTTAGGTCGTCTGCCAATGTGTTTTTCTTTCCTGGCAGGAATTGTGCTTGTAGTTGAACTTGGTAAGACAGTGCTGTGTTCCACAAGGTCATTGCTTGCCTACATAGAGGGTAGGAATGTGTGCCCCCTTGCTTGTTGATGTACCACATTACTGTGGTATTGTCCGTCTTTATTATTAGTTGTCCTGGATGTAAGAGGTCCTTGAAAGCTGTTAGGGCATTCTGTACTGCTAGCATTTCCTTTTGATTGATATGCAGATGCCTTTGATCTGTAGTCCATTTGCCCTGAATGCACTGTCCTGCCATGTGTGCTCCCCAGGCATAGTCCGATGCATCTGTTGTCATAGTTTGCCTGGCTGTGGGTAATGTGAAAGGCTGACCCTTGTTGAGGTGACAAGCCTGTGCCCACCACAGAAACTCCTGTTGAAGGCAGGGAATGAGTGGTATCATTGTTTCCAAGCTGTGGCTGTGCTGAGTCCATACACTTTTCAGGTACCATTGTAATTTCCTCATATGCAGTTTTGCAAATGGTATTAGTAGTATGCAAGATGCCATGAATCCCAAGGCCTGCAGAATTTTTCTTGCAGGGAGTTGGGTCTTTGTTGCCATTATTTTGAAGTATTGAGTCAGCTGTTGTTGCTTGTCTGGCGTGAGATAAGCCACCTGGGCCGTTGTATTCAAGCTGGCACCCAGGAATATCATGTTTTGTGAGGGCACTAGTTTTGATTTCTTTTCGTTTACTGTGTACCCTAGGCAACTTAGAAGGTGTTTGACAAATGCCAGATGTTTTAAAAGAATGTCCTTGCGTTCTGCTTGAATAAGGTAGTCGTCCAGGTATGGGTATATTTGAATTCCTCTTTGTCTGCAGTATGCAATTACTGGTGCCAGGCATTTTGTGAAGACCCTGGGCGCAATAGATAAGCCAAAGGGCAGTGCAGAGAATTGATAATGGGTTGAACCTGCAATGAAGCGGAGGTATCTTCTGCAATTTTGTCTGATAGGGACATGCAGGTATGCCTCCTTGAGATCCAGTGTTACTAGCCAAGCCTTCTTGCCCAGCATGGAAAGAAGCTGCTGTAGTGTTAGCATCTTGAATTTTGGTACTTGCAGATAGGTGTTCAGAATTGAAAGATCCAGAATGGGTCTCCATGCTTTGTCCTTTCTGGGGACTAGAAAGAGTCTTGAGTAAAATCCTTGTCCTTGCTCCTGTGTAGGTACCTGTTGAATGGCTCTCATATCCATGAAAGCTGTAATTTGTTTTTGTGCCTCTGCCCATTGATTTGGTGGCAGGTTTGGCATTCCTTTTATCCTTGGCAAGGTATGAAAGTGGAATCTGTATCCTTGTGAGACAATGTTTAGGACCCATTTGTCTTTTGTGATAATGTGCCAGTTATCTGCAAAAAGTGCTAATTTTCCTCCCAAGGGAGCTGCCAAGAGAGATTTGCTTGGTAGTTGGAGGGTTGAGTCATTGTGTTTGTCTTCTGCTAGCTTGGGGCCTGTCTTCACCTACTTTCTGGGTTGCAGCACCCCATTGGCGAGGTTTGTAAGGGCCTTGTGACTGACCTCTGCCCCTTGGGCGTCTGTATTTGCCCCTCTGTGGTCTGTCAGAAGCTGGAAAGGACCAGACTTTCGTTGGCCAATTTCTGCTGAAATGAGGGGGTTGCACCTGTAAAAAATCCTTGACCGTCTACATAGACTTTGCCTTATCCTCCATTTTCTTTAAAACCTCTTCTGCTTTGACAGCAAATAAGACATCCTGCTGTAAAGGTGCATCCAATAATTTTGCTTTAACATGATCAGGTAGGGTTTGTTCTTTTAACCAAGCATGTCGGCGTATGACAGACCCAGTAACAGCTGCTCTACAGGAAGCTTCCAATGAATCAAATGTGCCCACCTGTTCAGCTGCATGCAACAGTTCCTGCATTTCCTTGAATTTAGCCTGTTCAGAATGTGTGCTTAGTTTTTGTTTTAATTGAGACATTAGGAATTGCTGATATTTCAGCATGTGAAACTGACAATTTAATGCTCTCATAGCCAGAGTAGCTGAGGTGTATATCTTCTTTCCCCATCTATCTAGGGCTCTGGATTTTTAGCCATAGAAGCTTTAGCCCCTTTGGGACCCTGGGAAATTGTTTCTGGGTCAGCCAGAGTGCTTTTATAAAGGAATTTGTGTGTGTCAGGTACTCCATACTATCTGTCTGGTTTGGCTGGAGCAGGAGGTAGGGAGTCTGGATTTATACTAGACTATAAGTAAACATCATCCACAATATCTAAAACTGGAGGGATAGCAAGTGGTCTGTGCTGGGGTAGTAAAAGAAACTCTCGGAGCCTTTTCTTAGAATCAGAGTAGTCCTGGCCTTCCCAGTGGAAATGTTCCCTCATGGTATGTAAAGTTTCTCCAAAGGAGTAGTCTTCAGGGGGAGATGCTGAGGGAATAGAGTCTTCAGCATCAGAGTCTTCATAAGGGGGAAAAGCGTAATCCTGTTCCTCAGAAGAATCTGAGGAAATAGAAACCTGGTCAGAGGAAGCATAATCCTCCTCTTTTCTTGGCCTTTTATCAGGAGGGGGATGGGAACCCCTGATTAGGGTAATCAAATCTTCAGCCATCTTAAGCATCTGTTTCTTAGGCATGGGGCCTTGAACAGGAGACTGATGTACAGTCTTTTTTGGTTTTAATGGAGTTTTTAGCTTAGCATAAGATTTAATGGTGAGTGTAGTCGGTCTGAAGACACCTTCTGAAACCAAAGGCGCTTCTACTGCACCGGGATCACCATCTGCTCCGGTGTCGGAAGGGCCTAATGAAGATGGTTGCGACGGCCTAGTACACTCCACTTGAGAATATGAAGCTGTCTGGGGTTCCATTTCCGCGGTCGTCAAGGGCTGCGTAGGCGCCTCACTGAAAACCAGAGAACAGGCAACAGGCCCAGCAGAGGTCTCGGAGTCTGGCTTGGTTCTAGGCTGCCTGTCCTTATCCTTGCATTTTTTATGCATGCCGGTCGTCGGCTACTCCGATGGCATGATATAATTAAATTTCCTAACAAAGTAATGTTGTGCGAAGTCAAAACGGCATTTGATAGTTCGTTTATTATACCTAGCACAAAACCGACAACCTGTGATGTCGTGGTCTGAGCCTAGGCAAGGAATACAATAAGAATGGAAGTCCTTGATGAGGTATTTGCTTCCCACAAGAAATGCAGTTGTTAACTTTTTCTGACATCAGACTGAGGCAAGAAAAGGTTCCCCAATGGGGTACTTAGCTTTATTGAAGACTTCGGACTGAAATTCGATTAGAAAATCTCAGGTGTCGGCCGACCGGCACTTGCAAACTGCTTCTGCTTCGGGCACCACGCAGCAAGAAAGACTGAAGAAAATGGTGTCGGATGCCTCTTATATACCACTGGCGCACTGACGTCAGGGAGGAAGCGACAGCAACTGACGCTGGACCAAGACTTTGGAACTCTGGCCGACTGTGGGACTGCCTGACGGCAGGATAACCCAAGTGTGATGACTGTAGCAGGGTAACACGATGAACATCGGGGTAAGGGACAGTGGAAGGCACAGGACTAACAGAGTGAGAATGCTGGATCTTTGGCAAAATAATAGGATACAAAACAGTCTGATCTGAAGGTTTCTTGAGGCAGTCACTGGAAACAAACTCCAACTTTTAATGGTGCTTCTGGTACCTCGGCAAACAGCCTTCAAAAAATAACATAAGCCACTAGCCATTCCCATTTTATGTCAAACTGCTCCAATTAAACAATCAGACATAATAGTTATGATAGTTTTAAAAGGCATCATTCAGATCAGGAAACTGATAGGCAGGATAAAGTACTGTTTTTGTTACCAGATTTCCCCATTTTCTGATATTTTGAGGAGGTCAGTGAAAGATTTGTGGCCAGTGGTATGTGAAGATGAGTAACTAAAGCATTTGTTCCCTTCACGTTACATTTTCTTATCAGAGGTATTTAAATTTAAGGGAGTTGTTAGGTTTTAAGAAAGTTTCTTTCCAGGGGGCTAATATGGGTTCCTTCCCTTGTGGAAGATGTAAAGTATGTTCTAGGATTAAGAACATTTCAGGTAGAAAAACTAATGGTAAATTATTTCGTTCTATGGGAAGGTTGTCATGTGTTTCTTGTGGGGTGGTTTATATTGTAGGGTGTGGGTGTACTCCTGTGAGGTGGCATGTTGGGACAGACAAAAGGTATGGTAAAAGTTAGAATTCTTGAACATCTGGGACATATACGAAATAGGAATTTGGATAGCCCAGTAGCTGAACACTTTATTAATGTACATGGGGGTTCTGAAGTTAGTGTTTGTTCTTTAGCGTGTTGGCTACACCTTTTCTTGCTAGGGATGGGGATTTTTTAGCTAGTTTGTTAAAAATGGAGAGCAGGTTCATTCTAAATTATAATACTTTAAAACCTAGAGATATGAATCTGGATGTGAATTTAAATGTATAAGTTATAATACTGTATATATGATGTTTTGTGACATATTTTATATGGAAAAATATTTTACCCCTTTTTAAGGGTATGTTGATTTGAGCAGGTTCTTGTAGTAGATTATTGGGTGATGAGATAATTGGAGCAGTATGGCATAAAATGGGAATGGATGGTCGCTTATGTTATTTCCTGAAGGCTGTGCCAGTGGGGAGTCTTATTGGGGATATGGAGAGAAAGGGAGAAACCAGCCCCGGTCTGACTGTGATCGCTGTGTGCTCTTAAGGGACATCGTACTTTACTGTGTGTGTATTTGTTATCCTTCCCAATGTGGACGCCCCTCACTGGTGTTAGTGGTGAGGACTGAGGCTCCTTGATTACTGGGCCAGTGCATGGGCATCACATATTAATTGATGGCAATGGTGGTATATCCACATCACATATTAATTGGTTGGCTACTGGCTTGTAGTGGTGTGGATAGTGAATTCCTGTAGCTTGTGTACAGTGATCACTGAAGGTGTTTTTGTACTCTATATCAGCCACACAGTGAATATTCAGAGTTCAGATCACAACTGTTTTATTTCTTATGTTAGCTTAGTCAGGGAGAGCAGGCAAGCATGTCAGCAGAGGAGTATGGCAAGCGGACAAGGAGCCAGTTGGCTCAGATGTGCCAGACTAAGGGACTGGTGCATGGAAACCTGACTAAGGCAGACATGATTGCAGTTTTGATCACAGCTACATCAGAAAACAGCAATCAGGAGGGCGATCAGACTGGCCGTGGAGATGTACAACACTCAGAGAATGGACAGCTAAACCTTTCTGCAGAGGACTGAAAAATCCATCTGGACCTAAAGAGACTTGAGTTGGAGGCTAGACGTTTGGAAACAGAAGCAGCAGAGAGACTGAGATGTCTACAGGCTGAGGAAAATTAGAAACTGCTATGCCTGGAAGCTAAGGAAAAGGAGAGGCAGAGGCAGCATGAAAAGGAGAAGCTGACTCTTCCCCAGAGCCATGGAGGTAATGGCAAAGGGAGTAACAAGACCCCAGAAGCACAAAAGGTCAGTAAATTTCTTCCGCAGTTTAGAGAAGGGCATAATGTTGACGGGTTCATTAATATGTTTGAGAGGGTATGCAAACAATATGATGTTGACCAAAGGCTCTGGGTACGGTTCCTGACTCCCTTACTCCATGGTAAAGCTGTAACTATTTTGTCCAAAATGTCTGACCATGATTTCTTAAATTATACCACTGTTAAGAATTGTCTGTTAGAATTTTTTAAGCTAACACCTGAAGCTTATAGGAAAACCTTTCATGAGCATAGACGCAAGTCAGATGAAAGTGTGTGCGAATATGTTGCTGAACTGAGCACTTATTTTCATAGGTGGGTGAGTGGATGTCAGGTCACCACTTTTTAGGGCTGGCAGACTTTTTGGTGACGGAACAAGCCCTTAACACTTTGCCTGAGGACATGAGGATCTGGTTAGCTGATAGACAATGTGCTAATTCAGATGAGTTGGGGAAGAAGGGAGACATATACCTAGCAAGCAGGGCATCCCTGCACAGGAAAGGAACCCCCAGTACTGCTCATGGGTCTAAAGGAACCCATGGTGGGCAGCCCAGACTTCCCCAACAGAATCTGACAGTACTATGGGAAGCCACTAATCCAGGTACATGTCCAGGACCTAGGGTTAAATGTTTCAAATGCAACCAGTGGGGCCATGTGGCACATAGATGTCCACGGAGGCAAGGTGGGGAACAAAAGGTGAGGGAGCCAGTAAGTGGGAAGGACAAAATGCCAATAGTAGGTTGTCTCGAGACAACAAGGGTACCAAACTAACATCCTGCTGATGTCCTAATAGGGAAGGATTTGGATTAGGCAGTACCATTTGCTTATGCAGTTACATGCAGTCAGGTTAGGAGACAAGCATGTGGGTCTGGTAACCTGGGGGAGACCCAGACAGACTGCATACTTGCAGCTAGGACTGGTGAAGTGGGTACTTCAGAGAGGGAGCTACTCTGCAGCAGTGAGACTGAAGGTGAGCCACTGCTGCTTTGGGGTACTGATGTTCCCTTGCACAGAGTGACTGCAAAGGTAGAGGTGAGTAGTAGTACCCAGGCTGACACTGAGGCATCACTGTCAGAGGATGCCAGACTTCCTGTGGAAGGGGAGCTGGGAAGGGTTACAAAGAGAGAGTTAAGGCAGGTTCAGCTCTCAGACCCTACATTGCAAGACCTGACGCACGTAGCTAGTGAGGCACCTGATTCTCAAGGGAAGGGGGAATCTGTATACTGGGACAAAAGGTTAGTGTATAGAGAGTGGATCCCTGAGGGAGGGAAGGAAGGTAAGAGGATACAGCACTTGGTAGTGCCTAGAGCCTACCATGTGGCGCTTCTAGCCACAGCCCATGATATTCCCTTTGCAGGTCATAGGGGCATAAAACGTACAAAGAGACGTATTATGCAGAACTTCTACTGGCCTGGAATTTCCAAAGATGTAGCAGGGTACTGCAGGACCTTTTAGCAGTGCCAAAAGGTAGGCAAAGCAGCAGGCACGGTGAGAGCTCCTTTGATGCCTTTGCCTGTGATTGAGGAGCCATTTCAGAGGGTATACATGTAGAAAATCCACAACCAAGGGTAAAATGCCTCAAAGTGCAGCACAGAAACCAAATCCAAAAAAGAAGCTAGTTGAGGCACAACACGACAATGAGAAGCTGACCGTTTATAATATTCCCCTATTGTTTTAAATAAGGAAGACGATAACAATGCCTTAGCGAAACACATAATGAATAAAGGCACAACACATAGCTTTAAGTTTATAGCAGTTGAGTTGGTACATAAAAACATTAGGCTAGGTAATCATAATAACTACATGGAACAAAGGGAAATCAGATGGATTTTGAAATTACAAGCAGATAGAGGCTCAGGGCTCAATGACAAGGTTTCCTTGAAACCCTTCTTGGCTGCTAGAGACTTTAAGCACTAAGAGCTTAAGCCCATCTTTTCCAGAAGCCTTTAATGTAGAATGCTGCTATACATCCACTCTGAGGAATGATCCTATACATATATATTATTATTATTTTTTATGTATGCTAAAAATTCTTGGGTATTTATCCATTAGTTAAACTGACATTATTATAGATTTATATAGCATATAAGATAGATAGAATGGTTTTAATATAATATGTTTTTTGCCACATAGATTGTTTCCCAAATCTGCATTTTATTCTGAACGATGTTCCAGATTTTAGATTCACAATTTATACATGTATATACATTTGTTTTATACAGTTTTTATACATATATTTATATACATATGGTTTTAAGTTTCACTTTTATCACTGTATAGTATATATAGACATTATATTTTATATGGCACATGCTTGTGTTATTTATGTATTTATGTTTTTAAAGTTGTATTAATTAAGTGACATTTCAGTAGATAGCAGCTTTTGAAATGCGATGATAAAACAATAGGGGGATATTATTCTATAGGTATATGATGTCGTACTGCTTTATTATTCATAAGTAATGAATGTGATTGGTTTAACAATGAGAGAGACAAGGTATTAGAGAATCCACTTAGAGTTACCTAAACAGTCTGATGAAGCATTCAGTTGGAATGTGAAAGCGCTTATTGAAACGTTTCTTTTATTTGACAGTTTTTATCATTATTTTCATTTTTCTTTATAAAAGGTCAGCTTCTCATTGTCGTGTTGTGCCTCAACTAGCTTCTTTTTTGCATTTCAGAGGGTAGTTATGGATATTGAGGGGCCTCTGAGTACCCCAAGTTCCACAGGGAAAAAGTATATCCTAGTGGTAGTAGATTATGCTACAAGATACCTTGAGGCAGTGGCTTTACCCGCCACTGAGGAGGAAAAGGAGGCAAATACTTTGTTACAGATTTTCAGCAGGGTAGGTTTCCAAAAGAAATACTAACTGACAGAGGAGCCAATTTCATGTCAGACCTGCTGGCTTGTCTGTGGAAGTACTGTGGGGTGAAGCACCTAAAGGCCATTCCCTACCATCCCCAGACTAATGGTCTTGTTGAAAGGTTAAACTCTACAATCAAGTCCATGCTACGGGTATTTGTAAACCAGTTTAAGAGGGAGTGGGACAAATATTTGCCCCATCTGTTTGCTTACAGAGAGGTTCCCCAGAAATCCACAGGATTTTCACCCTTTTAGTTGCTGTACAGGTATAGGGTGAGGGGACCTCTAAATTTAATTCGTGATGAGTGGGAAGGTGAGTGTGAATCTCACAAGGAGTCTGTTGTGGCATATGTCCTAAACCTCAGGACAAGGCTCACGGAACTCAAGGGCTTGGCCCAGGAGAACCTGGTAGAAGCCCAACAACAAAAAAAGTATGGTATGACAGGAATGTTCAAATTAGAGAGTATGCTGTAGGGCAGCAGGTAATGGTTCTAATTCCTGTCAGATACAACAAGCTGCAAGCAGCTTTGAAAGGACCCTACAAGGTGGTAAGAAGGGTAAGTTATGTTAATTACATGGTGGAACTGCTAGGCAGGGGCACAAATTGTACCATATTAACACGATGAAACCTTACCATGATAGGGAGGCCCTTGTGCTGAGTATTTGCAGTGGATTGCAGGAGGAGTCTATGGGATATCTGTTGACTGATCTCCTCAGTGAGGCTTGGACTGACACAGAGGTTCAAGAAATCTGAGCAGTGTTACAGGAGTTTGGGGACATGTTCACTGGGAAACCAGGGTGCACCCACCTGGTGCAGCACCAGGTGGATACAGGACCCCAGAGGCCTATTAGGCAAGCCCCTTACAGGGTGCCTGAGAGAGTCAAACAGACTCTGAGGGAGGAGATACAGGAAATGTTGGAACTAGGAGTAAGTCAAGACTCCAAAACTCCCTGGGCCTCCCAGTGGTGCTGGTGCCAAAAAAGGAAGGCAGCACCAAGTTCTGTGTGGACTACAGGAAATGAAATAGTCACACATAGTCAGATGCTTACCCCATGCCTAGGACAGATGAGGTCCTAGAGCAGCTGAGTGGGGCTAAGTATCTTACCACCACTGATCTTACCAAGGGTTACTGGCAGGTGCCCTTGACTCCCAGTGCTAGAGAAAGGTCAGTCTTTGTGACTCCTTTTGGCTTGTATGAGCTCACAAACATGCCTTTTGGGATGAAAAATGCCCCATCGACTTTCCAGAGGCTGGCAGATCATATCCTAGCAGGAGCAGGAGGGTTACCCCTTGCTCACCTAGATGATATTGTCATCTACAGCCATTCCTGGCAAGAGCACCTTCAACATGTCAGGGAGGTGCTGGGCAGACTACAGAGGGCAGGGTTGACCATTAAGCTCAGCCAATGTCAGGTGGGCATGGCAGAGGTCTCCTACCTGGGGCATAGAGTGGGGAGTGGTAAGATCAGGCCAGAATCTGCCAAAGTGGAAGCCATTCAGGCATGGCCTGCACCTGTTACCAAAAAACAGGTAAGGCATTCTTAGGGACAGCAGAGTACTACAGAAAGTTCATCCCCAGTTATAGTACCATAGCTGCTCCCCTAACAGACCTGACAAGGAAGAACAGGCCAGATAAGGTAGTGTGGACTGCAGCATGTGAGCAGGCATTCCAAAAGTTTAAAGAAGCTTTGGGAGGACCCTTTGTGCTAACCAGTCCCGATTACAGCAAAGGATTTGTTGTGCAGGTGGATGCTTCGAACCATGGGGTGGGGGGGTTGTACTTAGCCAGATTTCTTCAGAGGTAGAAGAGCACCCAGTGGATTATCTCAGTGACAGGGTTCAACCCAGGGAGGAATGCTATGCAGCTGTAGAAAAGGAATGTCTAGCCATAGTGTGGGCACTGCAGAAGCTTCAGCCTTATCTGTATGGAAGAAAATTTACTGTAGTTATGGATCACAGTTCCCTAACATGGCTACACCAAGCCAGCCAGCAAAATGCCAAGTTGCTAAGATGGAGCCTAGGGTTGCAAGCATAGGACATGTCAGTGCTGCACGGCAGTGGGGTTAGCAATGCCAAAGCAGATAGGCACTCAAGTCAGGGAATGGGGTAAGGTATTCCCAGATAGGATCAACCTTCTCAAGCAACGCTTCTAAAAGGTCACTTGAAAAACTAGCTTGAGTTCTCTGGGGGGGGGGGGGGGTATGTGAAGGCTGCCAGCCTAGATAGAATTTTGTAGATATTTCTGTCATTTGTAAATACTAATATAAGCCACAGGCTTGTTCTCTTAAATGTAAGAAAACTGTGTTAAATGTTGAACTTCAAAAATGTAACAGTGCACTCTGCTGGAAGAAAGCTGATAAGTCAAGTATGGTATGACTGTTTGATCTCAAACTCGGAGCCATGATGTCTGGACCAGGAGATTCTTTCTACTGTTTTGAGACCAGAGTTAATTGCTAGATTTTACATATATAATGTCTTTAATTGCTATGGTTTCCTGACCAGGTGCAAGATCAAAGATGTTAAGCTCTGAGTTTCTGTTATCCTGGGACCCAGAGAAGAATGATGTAATCTAAAAAAAAAAACTCAGCAGTGATGTACTATCAATTTAAAAAACTGTCAGAGAGAGAGAGAGAATGCATTTTTGGATTTTGTCTAAAGCTGACAACAACTCACCAGTACTCTGCTTTTGCTCTATATGTAAGTTTATTTAGAACTGTGATTGCTCTTAGGAAAAGATAGAAAATAGTAAATTTAGTCTAGCTGTTTTCTATATTTATGTCAGAACTATTCTACAGTATTATTTTAAGCATTTTCCTGTGATGTCTGAACTCCTGACTGGCACTGTGTAGTAAGAAGTATTGTCTTGTGTTATTATTATTATTATTATTATTATTTATTATTAAATATTTTTAAAACTTTCAACTGTGGCTGTTTTGTGTAGATATAATTTAAGCTCTAGAGTACATTGCGTGTATATAGTGATAGTGTACAAAGCCACTCCAATAGTCTTGCTGCTCAGTCACACTTACTATTTGGATAATAATACTGCACAGTAATAACTGGACATCCTTTGGTAAGAGCCTTTTCAGTAGCTGATATTAGTGGTTGGTGGCAGCTGGTACTACCTTATAGACTGACAGGAAGGGGCATAGCTGGAGAACCTGTGCCAGCCTTCCCCAGTAGTGTGTGTGTGTTTGTATACAACTCATATCTTAAGGGGTGTGTGTGTGTGTGTGTGTGTGTGTGTATGTGTGTGTGATTGTGTGTGTGTGTGTGTGTGTGTCAGCTACTTAGGCAGGGACACGAACCACTGGTTGGACAGAGAGGGTGCTGGAGGTTTTAGCGTAACCACTAGGCTGAGATCTGGACCCCATAGCTGTGCCAGAGGGAGTCTTATTGGGGATCTGGAGAGAAAGGGAGAAACCGGCCCCAGAGTGACTGTGATCTCTGTGTGCTCTTAAGGGAAATTGTACTTTACTGTGTGTGTACTTGTTATACTTCCCAATGTGGACGCCTCTCACTGGTGAGGACTGAGGCTCCTTGATTACTGGGCCAGTGCACAGACGTCCCAATATATATACACATATACAGTGGATATAAAACATTTTTGTGATATAAAAAAGTAAGGCCACAATAAATCATTTCAAAACTTCTCCCACCTTTAATGTGACCTATAACCTGTACAATTCAACTGAAAAACAAACAAATCTGTTAGGGAAAAAATATAAAAAATAAAAAAGTACAATAAGCTGGTTGCATAAGCATGCACACCCTTAAACTAATACTTTGTTGAAGCACCTTTTGATTTAATTACAGCATGCAGTCTTCTTGGATACACACCTGTAATCAAGAGACTCTGATTAACCCCAAATAAAGTTCAGCTGTCATAGTAGGATTTTAGTGACATTCACTCAGTTGCCTGCTACAGCAAAAGCCATGGTTCGCAGAGAGCTTATAAAGCATCAAATGGATCCTGTTGAAAGATATCAGTCAGGAGAAGGGTAAAAAACATTTCCACAGCACTGGAGACACCATGGAACAAAGTGAAGACAGTCATCAAAAAGTGGAGAAAATATGGGACAACAGTGACATTGCAAAGAATTGGATGTCACTCCAGAATTGATGAAAAGACAAGACGAAAACTGGTCAGGGAGGCTGCCAAGAGACCTACAGCAACACTGAAGGAGCTGCAGGAATTTCTGACAAGTACTGGTTGTGTACTACATGTGACAACAATCTCCTGTATTCTCCATATGTCTGGACTATGGGGTAGGGTTGCAAGACAGAAGCCTATTCCTACACAGAAAAACATCCAGGCCCTGCTAAAATTTGCAAAACAATACATCAAGTCTCCCAAAAGCATGCGGGAAAATGTATTGTGGTCCGATGAGACCAAGGTTGAAATTTCTGGCCACAATTCCAAAAGTTATGTTTGGCGCAAAAACAACACTTCGCATCACTAAAAGAACACCATCCCCATGATGAAGCATGGTGGTGGCAGCATCATGCTTTAGGGTTGCTTTTCTTCAGCTGGAACTGGGGCTTTAGTCAAGGTGGAGGAAATTATGAACAGTTCCAAATACCAGTCACTTTTGGCCCAAAACCTTCAGGCGTCTGCTAGAAAGCTGAAGAGGAATTTCAGCTTACAGCACGACAATGACCCCAAGCATACATCCAAAGCAACAAAAGAAAGGCTTCACCAGAAGAAAATTTAAGTTTTGGAATGGCCCAGCCAGTGCCTAGACCTAAATCCAATAGAAAATATGTGGGGCACATGTGGTTATATGACTGTAATTTGTTCTCCTTAACCTTCTCTCTACAAATGGATATACTTGGCTTCTGCCTGATGCCCTCACTTCTTTATCTGTCTCATAGTGTGCATCCTACCACCTTCTCAGGCACTTCATCTCTATCATCTGAAGAGAGCTGTGCACAAGAGTTGCCCTCGCAATCTGACAGATTTGGAGTGCTTTTGCAAGGAAGTGTGGGCAAATACTGCCAAGTCAAGATGTGCCATGCTAACAGACTCCTACCCAAGAAGACTGAATGCTGTAATTAAATCAAAAGGTGCTTCAACAAAGCATTAATTTAAGGGTGTGCACACTTATGCAACCAGCTTATTGTATTTTTTTATTTTTTTATATTTTTCTCCTAACAGATTTGTTTGTTTTTCTATTGAATTGTACAGGTTATAGGTCACATTAAAGGTGGGAAAAGTTTTGAAATGATTTATTGTGGTTTCATTTTTTTATATCACAAAAACCTGGTATTTTAACAGGGATATGTACACTTTTTATATCCACTGTATACATACATATATATGTATATATGTGTGTGTGTGTGTGTGTATGTGTATATATATATATATATATATATATATATATATATATATATATATATATATATATATAAGGGTGGGTCTACTTCAGAAGACTGACAAACCAAAAGACTAAATCCCAAAAGACTGAAAATTCAAAATACTTACCACATTTTTAATGCAAGGGGCAAAACCCCCTGCACCCCTCATGTGGGAGGCTGCGCCCACTCACACCCCCTGCTATATATACCAACTCCAACATCACACAACAGTGGAAAAGGGGGAAATTCCATCATTCAGTATTTTGAATTTTCAATCTTCGGAAGTAGACCTGTGGCCCAGGTTTGATTTGCTACCTAAATGTCAGACAACTAAACAGAAAATGAACAGAAGATTTGCTTACTCCTGGATAGATGGTGTAGGACTGTGACTTCTTACAGCAACGCCCAGTAGCTCAAGACAGACACTACTGGTAACAGTTTCTTAAACATACGTAGAACCAACACTGCCATAGTTTGAAACTACATGGGATCCCACTTTTTTCAATACTGCGGGTCTGCAGCTGCTTAAAATTCTTATAGACAATAATCACAAGAAGATGTCCTTATTGAAACAGGACATCACCAAGATAGATGAAGAACTTTGTATGCTAATAAGAGATTTCCACTCTGATGGTGTGTTTAATCAAATACTTAAAGAAGTTGAAACACAAAGTTGAAGTTATTGAGCATAAACACAACAAACTTCTGAGGGATGTGAATGCCAATGAAGAAGGTATTACCTATACCAACCTTGCTTCAGAAACAAAAAACAACCAAAATAAAAATGACAAGTTGGGCCCTACTAAAGAAAACAACCCTGTTTTTTTCCAAGAAAGGTGGATGGGTCCATAAGAACAGTTCTAATAGAACGTGTTGGGCTACAAGCCATGTCAACCAACTACAGCCCTCTAACCTGGCCACAAGCTTTTTTTAGGGTGGAGAAATCAAGCATCATTCAATCAGAGAATGAAAATGAGGTAGATACTGGAGAAATTTCAGTCACCAATAAAGCAACAAGTAATAGGTGGTAATCCATTAAGTACAGAAGAAGTAATTAGGGACCTGGGGACCCAAGTTGATAGCAATCTCTCATTTGACAACCACGTGGCCAAAGTGGTTAGAAAAACATTTTATATAGCCCACCTAATCATGAAGGGATTCACATCTAGATCAGGGGAGGTCATCGTGCCTCTTTACTCATCCCTCATCAGGCCCATAATTGAGTACAATGCCCCTTTTGGGATGTAACTTACCAGACACCTGCAGCAACTGGAAAGACCCCAAAAGTACCTCACCAAGAGGATCAAAGGGCTCAAACAGATGCCATATGCTGCCCGGTTAAAGAAACTCCAGCTCTACTCAGTGGCATACTGCCTGCTCAGAGGCGATCTGTGCCTGACGTATAAAGCCATGTCCAACCCGGAATTAATGGACATGCTGCACCTCAGAAAATCCAAATCCCATCGAGCCACGCCGAGAGACTTGAACCTCAGCACTGAAATAAATAGGACATGCTGGAGGGACAGATTCATAACCCAGAGGCTCCCTTCACTCTGGAATAAAATCCCAGTCCAGGTTAGGCAGAGTCCCTCATTGACTCTCTTCAAGAGGAATCTTGATTAGTGGATGGGAGATCGTAGGTTTACCCCGGGTATCACTTCTGTGTCAGACAGAGGCACAGTATACTAACCTCGAAAAAGGGCATAGCAAAATTAATTTAAAATGGGTGGCGAAAGCCAAACACACTCTGGCTAGGCTTATAAATGCCCTAGGGCAGATAGCCTAGTATGAACCTATGAACCTATAATACAGCCTCTTCTAATGCAAATGTAGCCAGTGCACGTTCAAAAACTTCGGCTTTTCTACTGAAACGAGAGAAAAGAACTGTCAGCACTCGGAATATGAAGTTGAGAGGTCTAACTACCTCCGAATTGTCAAACGACGAACAGTAAGCCCTTTTGATAATAAATTTTGTATTAAATTATCAGGTGTTTATTTTGACAAGCACCAGTTAAAAATGCTAAGTTATGGCTTCAACTTTGTTCCTACAAAAAAGGCGGACTTTTCCAGAACTATAATTGACTTTAAACAGTTGGTTCGCAAACTTAATTTAAATTATTTGCTACATCACACTGAAATGTGTAACTCTAGGTTATGTAAACCATCTTGTTACACCCCGGCCTTGAATCAAACCCTTAAAGTGTTTGAGGACGTTTGTATTCAGGAAATTGATTGTTTTTTGAACAGTAAAAAGTCTGGTAGTAGATGGTATGACAATTTGACTCAACCTGAGCGTAAAGCCTTACTAAAGTTGGTTGACAAAAATGACCTTAGATACATGAAAAGTGATAAGGGGGAAACATTGTGATTATGACAGTGGAACAATACAATGTTGCCATGTTTGAGTTACTTAGTAATCCTGAAGAATATATTGAAGTGAATGTTAGGGAAATTCACCACAGTTTTCATTATATCAGAGCATTTCTTTATGAAGCACTTATGAACCAAAGTTTAGATCTTAACACATGCAATTTCTGTTTGGTGGAAAAACCTAGGGTTGGGGCACTTTTTGGCATCCCCAAAACTCATAAGTCTTTAGACGACCCTCCTTTTAGGCAGATAGTTTCGGCATCACATTCAGCCACAGAGGGTTTGGCTTTGCTTATAGATTCTTTTTTAAATCCTGCTGTACAAGGGCTAGGGTTCTATTTGAAGGACTCTTGGGACTTCCTGGATAAATTCAGGGAGTTCGCTACTACTTTTTCCTACACATGTGAGAGACATATTATTTTTACAGTGGATGTGGTTTTATTGTTGACTTTTATTCCGCACCAAACAGGTGTGGAAGCTGTTAGGGAATTTCTTTCTTTGTATTCCAACCTTGGGGCTGAACAAATTGGTTTAGTGTGTAGTTTTTTGGAAATAGTGTTGGAACACAATTTTTTTTTTACTTTCAATGGGCATTTTTTAGACAATGTAAGGGGGTAGCTATGGGGCCTTCTACTGCCTCCTCATATGCAAACATTGTCATGGCATGGTGGGAGGCTACTGGCCTCTCTAAATTGAGGTAATCATACAGAGTACATTTTATGCTAGGTTTGTAAATGACCTGATTTTTTGTTTTAGAGGGTAATACCGGCATTTATGAACAATTTCGTCATGGCCTTAATTTAAGGTCTGGCGTTTTGCAATTTGTCAAGAGCGGTTGTGGACATTAGATTAACCTTTTAGATGTCAGTCTTGACTGGAATACAGTTTCTGGATGTTTTGATAGTAAGATCTACAGAAAGGAAACCTTTACGAATGATTACTTACATTTTAAGAGTAACCATCCTTTCTTTATTAAAAAGAACATCCCTAAGGGACAGTACATCCGGGCTTGCCAGATGACTACTTCCCATTTAGATTTACAAGAAGAGTTTTTTTAGAATTACCTCCATGTTTTTAGACAGGGGTTATGATTTGGATTATCTCAATGGCCTGCAACTTGACATTTTGGACAAAACAGACAAGTTTTATCCAGCTATACTCAAACATCCCTTTGTGAATAAACAAGTTATTGGAACTAGCAGATCTATTAATAGTACTTGTCTGTAATTTGGACAGGATAGGTGGATTGTAAAGGTATAAGAGAAATTATTCAGAATAACTGGAAGATTGTGGAGGGTAACAATGACTTGCCACAGACCCAATTTTGTGGACAGAAATACAAACTGTCTTAAAAATGTTCTTGAAAGAAATGGTAGTAAGGCTAATAAGAGCATTGGGAATGTCAGAATGGGGATGCTTAAATGTGGTCATTGCAATTTTTGTAGGTTTATTTCAGAAGGACCGTACATTTCCCTACCACACTTGGAACACACTACACAAGTACCTGGTCATTTTTCTTGTGGAAGTAAGGACATAGTGTACATTGGGTTATGCAGTGGCTGCAATTCATAATACGTGGAGATGACCACTCGTACTTTAAAAGAGGGTATTAGGGAACATGTATATAGTATTAAAAGCAAAGATTTAAACAATGTTTTATATAAACACACTATAGAGTGTACAAAATATAAAACAAAAATTATTTTCTATTTTAGAAAAAGTGCCTGGTAATCCCAGAGGTGGTGATTATACGAACATTGTGGAACAAAAAGAAACTGCTTGGCAGATTAGATTAGGGGCTGATAAAAAGCCCGGTCTAAATGATGCAATTAACATCAAATGTTTTCTTAAATATAAGAAACTTACTATTAGAAAGTTTTAATTAATTTATTTTCTGTGGTTCCCTGACAGTTCTACTTCCCAGTGCAGGTTGCTTTAACAATTAAAGTGCGCTTTTAATTGATTAATTGCCTTGGATTTTTTTATTGGCTTATACAGTTTTAAATTTGGTATATTACTGTGGTTTCTTTGACTTGGTTCTTATTGTCTGTTCTGAAGAAGTCCTGCTGAGACAAAAGAGTGGAATAAAGTTTTTATATGCTAAGCTACTTGCGTTCCAATCTTTATTGACCATCAGTACCACTGTCTGGTGTTTCTTGGTGAAAACTCAAAATACTTAACACATTTTTAATGCAGGGGCAAGCCCCTCTGCACCCCTCATGTGGGAGGCTGCGCCCCCTCACACCCCCTGCTAACTATATATACCAACTCCAACATCACACAACAGTGGAGAAGGAGGAAATTCCATCATGCAGTATTTTGAATTTTCAATCTTCTGAAGTAGACCTGTGGCCCAGGTTTGATTTGCAGCCTTTATGTCAGACAACTAATCAGAAAAGAACAGGAGACTTGTTTACTCCTGGACAGATGGTGTAGGACTGTGACTTCTTACAGCAACCCCCAGTAGTTCAAGACAGACATTGCTGGTAACAGTTTCTTAAACATAGGCAGAACCAACACTGCCACAGTTTGAAACTACATGGGATCCCACTGTCATATAATTATCCATCAAAAGGGACGGGGGTGGGCAAGAACTGGGCACTTGGGGTCCTAGTCACCTGACATCATAAGGCACAAAAATACATACCATTCAATGTATGTTTTATTTTATTATAAAAACAGAACAGTGATATTCATTTGTAAAAGTAAGAAAAGTTTACCTTTGTTATCTGTTGAACCTCTTCAAACATTTTAATTTCATTTTCATCCACCTGTTTGTCAAAACAAAAATCAATGAAAAATTACTCATCAATTTCAATACATTTTCATTAGTTAAGGAGAGTAACAGTCCACCAAGCTCCTTATGCAAACAGGCATAGTTCAGAAACGTGTAAGATAAAAACAAGCTATATACACATACTAAATATAAATTAGTTTAATGCAAGTACCTGCTGTAACACTAGAACTATCAGTAGGTCATACTTTTCAAGAACTCTTCCCCAGAAGCCACTATTCTGAGGACATTTTCTTGTCAACAATAAATAGAGATCACCACCATACACAGAAATGAATGACATAGTAATGGCGGCAAGCATTCCACTGAAGGGAAAGAAGTCACCACCAACACTATTTCCTTCTCACTAGAAAAGCACAAGCATCACAGGCAATGACACTCATATTTATTAAATTAGGAAAATAATAGTGATCCAATATTTCTCAAGGGTAAGATCAGAGGCCTACAAAATTTTACAATGATACACACAGTATTAAAAGAAGCATACTGGTATCAGTACATAAATACTTGGTGAAACTCTGGAAGGCAAAAGACAGTAAAGTCTTAAAAGTCTACACAGTACAATGCAATTGTGTCAGCATGCTATTTATAACTGACATCAAAGCACTGGTGATATACAGTTCTTTTCTGCCACACCGACAAATGTTTCACCTGTTACTATTGTGTCATCAGTCTTCTGGGTCCCCTTGAAGCCACAGTTTCAGCCAAGTACCTCTGTTGGGGAATTTTCTTATCCTTTCTTTAGAACTTGAGAGTTGCTATTAAAAATAGACCTGACAAATACTGTACCCTATACTATACCATAAACACTGTAGTGATTTGATTTTAATATTGAAATACACTAATTGAAAGCCTGGCTGGAATAATAATATTTTAAACATACTTCTGCTAAAGCACGCTGAACAGTTTTCAGTGGCACACTGAGTGGATTTGAATTGAATGAATTGAATAGAGAGAGAGTGAATGCATGTATGAAAGCAGAAGCGAATGTGTGTGAGAGATCGCAGAGATGTATGAAAACTGAAGAGAGTGTGTGAGAGAGATTGGAGAGATAAAGTGAGTGAATGCATGTATTAAAGCTGAAGAGACTGTCTTGTATATGAGAGATTCGACAGAGAATGTGCAATCTGATGCAAACTGACTGAATGAGAATGGAGCAAGTGTTGACATTTTAGTAATTTGACTTGTTTGGTTTGACGTTCTCAGGTTGGGGAGAGAGGGAATTTATTTGTATCTTCTTTTTTTAAACTAAACTCTAAAAACATAAGGTATGTTTCTGCAGGGAAAAACAAAGTACAACACATGAAAAACTGAACTGTTAATACTGTACTGTAGTTCTTCGATTTTTTTTTTCTGGCTGTTTGCGAATTCTGGTTGCTTGAGTTCCAGTTAACAGAGTTTAATGTATTGTAGACGCCACAGCAGAAAATTAATGATTACCTAAGGTGTAGGAAACAAATTTTGTAAAGAGATTTTCATATCCTTTGTCTTTTTTGCCTTTGTTAGTGGTACAATGTGCCTAACTGACCCCAGTGCGTGCATTTTAATTCTATAACTATCAAGTCTAGGCCCGAGTCCTTAGAAAAGTATCTGCAACAAAAGTGGCATGGTTGGCCTGTCACATGATGGTGACGGTCTGTTCTGGTTCAAACCTCCAAAAGAAAAAAAGTGCATTAAGTAGAAGGGTATCCTGGGGGCTAATGACAAAATCTCAGCATTTGACAACCCTATCGCTTTAAAGTTGTTGATAATGACAGAAGTTTGTAGCCCCATATCCTAATAATCTACAGTGAAGTAAAAATTATCATCAGCCCCCTTTTTCACACTTTCTACATGGTGTCAGCATTTTGTCTCAATTGTTGTCATTTCTCTAGATTCAGTGCCAGTTTCCTACCTTCTTTGACAGGTCTTCTCTCACATAATCCATCTCTTAGTTGGATGAACTTGTTTCCTCTTGCCTTCTTCCTGTTTGTTACAAATCTTCTTCACCCCATTGCTTTCTGCTTTCTTGCACATGTGCCTGTATGACTGTAATTTGTTCTCCTTTAACTTCTCTACAATTGGATATAATTGGCTTCTGCCTGATGCCCTCACTTCTTTATCTGTCTCAGTGTGCATCCTACCACCTTCTCAGGCATTTCATCTTTATCATCTCTAGCTTTCTGAACTGCTCTGCCTTCACTGCCCAGGTTACTGTACCATTTTGTGCACCTTACTTTTCAGCTTCTTTGGCATTTTTCTTTCATACACTATCCCCAAAACCCTGTGGCAGTTGGCTGCAGACCCTCTGATTCTAGCTTTAACCTCCCCATTTAGACTTCTCTTCTCCTCAACTACCCAGTTAACCTGTTCCACTATTTTCTCCTTTATCTCAGTTTTCAGCTTCTTCCTGATTTTCCTAATTTGCTGTCACGACAATCATCTTACCTGTACTTAGTTCCATCCCAAGTGCTTACAGTTTTGCATTGTATTTCTTTATCGTTTGCTGAAGTTCTTGTTCAGAGTCTGATTGTAATTCAGCATTATCTGCATATAGCAGCTTTGTTGATGCATCACCTCCGACCTGTTTCCTAATGTAATCCATCACCAGTATGAACAGTAGTGGGCTCACAGCTAAACCCTGATGCATATCCACTCCCACTGGGAACTCCTCTGTAAGTCCAAGCAGTGAAGTAGAAAGAACATCTGCAAACTTATGTCTGCTGTTACCAGACACAAGATGCATCAGTAAGCATTATGGATTACTGTCTCAAGCCTTGGCCATTGGTGGGTATCTGGCTTAAAATACTATATTTTTTGCTCCAACTCTTCATTGCTGGAGCCAAAAAAAATGGGTTGATCCAAAGTGCAACTGTACCAACTAACAGATGCACTTAGGGTAAAGTGTGAGGTGACTAAAGATTTTAAAAACAGCACAAAAGTAGCAGCCTACCATGTAGTAAGCAGTACGTTAGAAAATATAAACTATAACAGATGCAAAAAATATCTAACCATAAAATTTGTTTGTTAAACTTGTAAATCAACTCCACATAAATGCCTCTTTTCAGATACAACAGAGAATAAATATCTGGTTAATGTATACTGATTCAAAAAGTGAACAACTACAGACTGGGCATTAAATATAACTGACGCTTGTGAGCAGCTCACAGCTATGATCATCCACTTTAAACCGTCAGGCAGCCAGAATGCTGAAATGCAAATGTAAACTGAGTAACTATAGTAATCTCAGATAATATAAAAACCTGTTAACCACATACAGGGACTGGCAGACCTACAAACTGAACAGCATCATAAGGAAGAAGACTGAAGACTAGCTTACAACAATGAATACACTATTCAAAGATCTACTGCTATGGTGAGCATACTCGAATGATTGTAGGTTCACAGGTTGCTACTAGGCAACAGACTAGTTTAAACCCTTTGAAGCCTAACCACTGCAGTCCTATTTGTACAATCAACTAGTTGACCCCCCCCCCCCCCCGTCCACAAGGGAGAAGTTGACTAGGCCTGTGGAAAAGTACAGTTGTGTAAGATCTCACCATAACAGTAGATGTCCTACATTTCACTGTTGCAATATTTTTTACTCTTGGAATACCCTGCCAAAGACAGCCTAAAGTCTAGTAAGCATACCAATGCCTTTATACCTTCCAGGCATTGTACATCAGACATATGTCTTAAGTACAAGACATAAGGTACATATGTGACGTACAGACACCTAATCCTCAGAACTAAAGTGCCCCAGAAGAACCATAGCAACCTGACAGAAGACAATTACATGTATATCCAGGAAAGGAAGAATGAGAAAAGGACTTGAAAAAAAGACCCCTTGGCCAGAAGGAGGGAAGCAAAGTAATGAGGTCATAAGGAAGGGACAGAATACTGTAACAGTGAGAAGTAGGTCATCTACTGTTATGGTAAGATCTTACACAATTGTACTATATCCATCCTTTTCACTGTTGCAGTATTCTTTACTCTTGGGAGAGTACAAAAGTTATTGGAATGTATGGGAGGAGGAAAGCAGAGAAAAGCCCTCCACAAACACTTGAAAGGTGGCCCTGGCAAAACTCACACTGGCCCTGAAAATGACATTCAACTTGTAATGCTTGTTAAAAGTGTAAGCAGAAGACCAAGTAGCAGCATTCAACATGCATCTAGTATCTAGACACTTAAAAGTACTAGAAGAAGCTGCTGCCCTGGTAGAATGAGCATGAACAAAAACTGCTTGCCAGGAAAAGAACAGCAAAAAGAAATGGCCTCAGAAATCCAGGAGGAAATGGTTTGCTTAGACACCACCAAACCCAATTTCCTGGTATGAAAGGAAATAAAAAGTTGCTCAGATTTTCTGACATATTTGTCTTATCCTAGTTAATATATGAGCTGTGTATGTAAATCCAAGGTGTGAAGAACCCACTTACTAGTCTGTGGAAAAGGGGAAAAAAGAAAAAAAGATGATTGGATTGATTCAAGGACAAATCATTAACCACCCTGGGCATAAAAGAAGGATTAGTACAAACAGACACCCTGTTCCTGTAAAAAAACAAAAAAGGAGGAGTCTCCATGAGTTTTTAAAGTACAGAGACCTTTCTGGAGAAGTAAGAGCCATTAACAACACAGACTTCCAAGGATAATATTTAGGGAAGAAGAAAAAAGAGTCTCAATGCCCTACCCCTGTATTCTGCCTCCCACAGGCTGTTGAGAGGAGATCTATGCCTGGCATACAGGGCATTGTCAAACCCCACTCTGATGGACCTCCTGCATATCCACAAAGCAAACAGTTCCAGAATTACCCATTCTAAAGACTTAAACCTTGCCTGTGATATAAACAGGACCTGCTGGAGAAATAGGTAAGTCTCCCAGAGACTACCCTGTCTATGGAACAGGCTCCCCGTCCATGTGAAACAGAGTTCCTCCCTAACCCAATTCAAGTGCAACTTGGACAACTGGATGGGAAACCAGTTTGGCACCTATGTCTCTAATGCAAACAGGTAACCTGCAAATGGTTCATCTCCCAGGCTCATGCTTACACTTATCAAGGGTATCAGAACTTGTCAGAGATTTGGGATGCACGGCCAGGCTTAAAAAGGCCCCTGTAGTCATTAGCCTAGAAAACACATATGACACTATGAACCTATGGACTGAGCCAATTTTTCAAGAACAAAATTAAGATCCCAGGAAGGAGGAATAGGCAGGCTTTCTTGGAAGCCTGATATAAAGGGTATCTTTTAAAAAATGTTTTACTTCAGAACTAGAAGCCATATGTGGATTAGGTTCATGGGTGTTTACTAGGGGAACGACCACAAAGGCCTTTTTAAGCCTAGCCATGCATCCCAAATCTCTGATAAGTTCTGGTACCCTTAATAAGTGTAAGAAGGGGCTTGGGAGATGAAACATTTACAAGCAAGGACCTGGAAGATGAAACATTTACAGGCTGCCTGTGTCCATTAGAAACACAGGTGTCAAACCACGGATGAATTTCCTGTTCCCCATCCAATTTTCCAAGTTACACTTGAATTGAGTTAGGGAGGAACTCTGCTTCACATGGATGGGAAGCCTGTTCCAAAAATGAGGTAGTCTCTTGGATACATATTTGTCTCTCCAGAAGGCTCTATTTACATCACAGGCAAGGGTTTAATCTTTAGAACAGGTAATTCTGGTGCTGTTTGTTTTGTGGATGTGCAGGAAGTCCATCAGAGTGGGGTCTAACAATGCCTTTTATGCCAGGCATAGATCTCCCCTCAACAGCCCGTAGGTGACAGAATACAGGGATGAGGCCTTTTGGTGGTCTACACAGGACATGTTACACCTTGCATTCTTTTAGTGAAGAACCTCTGTGGACCTTCCAGCTGTTGGATATACCTGGTTAGGCATATACCAAAGGGGGCATTGTACTCAATGATAATTTTGATGAATGCCAAATACAGTGGAATAATGACTTCCTTGGACTTAGATGCCATACATTTGTTTATAAGTTGCACAATACAGAATGATTTCCTCACTAATGTAGACGCGTAATGGTCAAAGGCTAAGTTATTGCCTATGTGTGTCCCAAAGTCTCTGAATACTGGGTCAACTCTTATGGGTGTCCTGAAGATATGACAGTTACCAGGGGGTGGATGACTTCCTGAAGGATACTATTATGCATTTCTTGGAATTTAGTTTTAGTCCATGGCTCTGACACTAATTTACCTGTGTCAGTCCCTTCCTGGTTCAGCGGCAGACCGGAAGAAATGGCTGACAAATGAACATTAACAGATAAATATAAATGAACATTAACAGATAAATATGCCAAACCAGAAATGAGAAACCCAAACAAATAAGAAAGGACTGTATGGACCCCCAAAGAAAAAGGTTCCAGATCATGCTTGAGACAACAAATAGAAAATCTTCTTCCATTTAGTCATATAGGATTTTCTACTAGTTGGTTTTCTGGCATCTGGCAAAACTCGAAGCACGTTCTCAGAAAACTGGTGCCTGAAAGGATAACAGACCCCTTGTCCTGTGTAAGAAGACTCATCTTCTAAATTAACTTGTGATGATTGCCCCTGGTCAGGTGAAATAGAAGGGGGAACCAGTGCTGTCTGGGCTAAAAGGGAGTCACCAGCAAGATTCCAGGTGTGTCCCACATGATCTTGTGCAGGACCTGTGGTAGTAGAGGAAACCGACACATACAGGAACATCCCCTTCCAGAAAAAGGCATGGCAACTATTTTCCAATCCACAGGACTTGGCACTCTGGAAAACAACTGGGAAAATTGACTTTTCAAATGGGAGGGAAAAAGATCTTCCTGAGGTGTACCCTACCGATGTACAAAGTCCAGATACACTACCCCGTGAAGCATACATTTAGAGGATTTGTCCTGGACCTGCCCAAAGAGTCTGCAACCAGATTGTGCTCTGAAGGGATGCAAACCACCTGAAGAACCAAGGGATAGCAGACAGCAAAATTCGAAGCCTGTAGAGCCAGCCTGCTAAGAAAGTAAGATTTTGTGCCCCTTTGCTTGTTGATGTACCATATGATTGTGGTTCCTACTGTAAAAACCTTTAGATGACATGGAACCCAAAGGGAGTGAAAAGCCTGGAGAGCTGGAAGTACAGCCCTCATCTCCTTGATGTTGATATATTCTATCAGTTATTGATGGGACCAAATACCCTGGGCTTTTAGATTGTTGGAGGATGCTCCCAATCATGATCAAATCATCCACTTACAGCTCATGAGTAGGGAAAGGAACCTGAAAAGGCAGACCAGGATTCAGGGAAACATGATGAATCCACCAGTAGAGCTTGAACTTGAGACAAGGTAAGAGAAGGCCTGAATACCACAGTGCTGGACCCAAATAGTCTTGAGATGCCATTGAAATTTCTTCATTTGGAGTTTGGCAAAAGGAACCATGGGAATGGTGGATGCTGTGTACCCTAAGGCTTTTGAAATGTCCTTTCAAGAAAGACTGGAAGATGAAGAACAGACCAGAAAAAAAAAAAGCCAAAGAAAAAAACGTGGGAGATGAGAGACAAGCCAACATTGGAATGGATTGAATACTGCAACCCAAAAAAACACATATCCCTGAGAGGGAGTCAACACAGACTTTTTAAGATTAAGGTTGAATCCTTCACTGAGCAGAAGAAGCACAGTGAAGTGCAGATTTTGAAGCAGGAACTGTCGACAGAAGGCATGAATTAGAAGCTCATTCAAATAATTGAATATTTGAATTTCCTGAAGTCTAAATAAGGCTACCACAAGGGCCAGACATTTGGTAAAGACCCTTGGAGCTGCAGAAAGACCAAAAGGCAAAGCAAAGAACCGATAATGAGAGGAAGAAACAGAGAAATGTAAAAACTTCCTGAAGAGAGGGTGAAAAGGAATATAGAGGTAAGCATCCTTCAAATCCACTGATGACAGAAAAGCTTGAGGAAGCAACAGAGGGAAAAGCATCTGAAGAGATAACATCCTGAAGGAAGGGACCTTGAGAAAGATGTTGAGAAAAGGACAGGTCTAGGATGGGCCTCCATAACATTTCCTTCTTGGGAATCAAAAACATTCAGGAATAAAACCCAGTTCCCTGCTAAAATAAAGGAACAGACTTAATGGTTCCCTGATCCAACAGATCTATCAGAACCAAGGGGAAATTAGGAAGCTGGCAAGGAGGAGGCTCGGGAAGGCTGAAAATGAAAGAAAGGACTTCCATGCCATAAAATAACAATTTTGGATGATGGGAAGAACCCAGGCATCTGAGGTTATCTGTTGCCAAACAGGAAAGGAAAAGGTTAGCCTGAGGGACAGAGGAATTTGGCTGAGGGGTAGGGGAGGTTGGATGTCAGACAGAGGCAGACTTGTTAGGAAAAAAAGGTTTTTGGCCTCTAGAACTCGAGTGGGGTTGTCAGAGAAAATCTGCTTAAGAACCCTCTTGCTGCTAGCAGGTTATCTAGGCTGCCTACAGACAAAAGAAAATTTAGATGGATAGTTCCTCCAGAACTTGGGTACAGGGGAAACAAAGATCTGCTTCAGGTCTTGTATAACCTTACCCTTATCCTGCAGAGTTTTAAACAATTATGCAACAGCAGTGCCAAAGAGATTCTGGTTGTATAAGGGGAGCCTAAAAGTTTGGCCTTAATGACATCAGGTAAGGCTTGAAGATGCAACCAAGAGTATCTCCTCATGACAGAACCAGATGCAGCTGCCATAGAAAAGGCATCAGTTGCACTTAATGGAATGGCAATCCACCTGAGAGGCAGAGCTCAGAAGAGAAAGGGAAGAAGTATTACATCCGAATGAGCCATATCAGCCCCCGCCACACACACACACTAAGCTCTGAGAGAAGAGCCAGGGCTTGTTGGTCTGATAATTAATGGCCCTATAAAACAAAGTAGCAGAAATATACACTTTTTTACCATACTTATCGATAGCATGACAAAAGCTTGGAAGAGGATAGCAGTTTGGATGGATTACATAGGGACATGGAAAGAAAAACAGGATCAGATGTATGACTTTTATACAAATATATGATCCTCAGGGAGTCTGGAGTCTTAGAAAATGGATATTTAGAGTCAGGAGCCTGAGAAAGTGCTGCAAATGCATGCAAAATGGTAGCTAAAACAGGACGGACTGCAGAAGGTGTGAGCAAGTCTATTTACAAGAGTTCATACCATCTCTTTTAAACCTAAGAAAACAAGGAACAGTCCCCACTTAAAGTGTTCCATCATACATGCCACTGTATCCCCAAAATATAATTATTCAAAAGGAGAATAGTACAGCTGTGTACCTACCATAAATGTAGATGTTCAAGTGTATTCACTGTTGCAGTCATTACTCTTGGGTTATCCTGCTGGCAGGCTACCCTGCAGTCGGCCAGAATTCCAAAGTCTAGGTCCGGCGTCGGCTGCTGTCACCTCTTCCCTGACGTCAGTGTGCCAGGGGTATAAAAGATGCAGCCGACGCCATTTTCTTCAGTTTTACTTGCCCCAGATGTCAGGTGCCCCAAATAGGTAGGCTGAAAAATATACCAATCAGAAATGCATGCACAAAAATAACATTTCCTTAATCTACAAGCAAATACACCAAAAAGGTTGTATAGGACAGAGAAGTGCAGATAAGTCCCAGCAAAGAGAAGGGGGGTGGTGGGTGGGTAACCTGGACTGCAACAGTGAATACACTCGAACATCTACATTTATGGTAGGTACACAACTGTACTATATTCGTGTTTCACTGTTGCAGTCATTACTCTTGGGTAGAATCCCAAAGCTGAGGATGGGTGGCTGGGCTAAATAGGATTAGGAGAGGCTATGAGGCCTGGCAGAACTGCAGTGGCGAAGCCTGCCTGGACTTAAGAGTAGAGAGGCAAGTGGTAGTGCTTTGTAAAGGTGTGCACTGAACTCCAAGTTGCAGCCTCTAAGATTTCTTTGGTTGGTACTCCTCTGAGGAAGGCTGCTGAAGTGGCTGCTGCTCTGGTGGAATGAGGTCTAATGCCCTTAGACACTGATTTGCCATGTTGAAAGTATCAGAAATGGATGCAATGGCCTACCCATTTAGAAAGAGTCTGTTTTGAGATAGCCTTTCCTTGTGATCCTGCAGCATATCACACTAAAAGTTGCTCAGTCTTTCTGAAAGCTTTAGTTCTGTCCAAGAAGAAGCGCAACTACCTGTGTATGTCCAAAGAATGCAGAATTTTCTCACCCTTGTTCTGTGGATTTGGGTAAAAGGTAGGCAAGTGAATGGTTTGGTTGAGGGTCACACTGGACACCACCCTTAGGCATAAATGTAGGGTTTGTCCTCAGAGAAACCCTGTCTGGGTGAAAAATTATGAAAGGTTCCACAGCAATGAGTGCTTGTAACTCTGAGACTCGCCTTGCAGAGGTTATGGCTAGGAGCAGAGCTGTTTTCCAGGATAAGAATCTTATATCTGCTGTTGATGCTGGCTCGAAAGGAGGTAGTGTAAGTTTTTCCAAAACATAACTGAGGTCCCAGGCCGTAATTGGTGCTCTCCTTGGAGGCCTAATGTTTTTGGCCCCTCTGAGGTACTGCCTAATTAAAGGATGAGAAAAGATAAGTGGTTCCGTATTGTAATGTGCAGAAATGGCAGAGGCATGAATCTTAATTGATGAGAATGAAAGGCCTTTGTTCAGCATCTCAGTTAGGTACTGTAAAATCTGAGGAATATTTGGTACAGACATGTCAATGCCTTGTTCCTGGTTCCAAGCACAGAATCTCTTCCATTTTTCTGCATAAGATTTTCTGGTACTGGGCCTCCTGGCCTCCAAGATAACATCCATAACAGCTTTTGAAAGAGGAGTGTTCTGAATGACTACATTATCTGCCATGCTGCCAGGTTTAAGGTCCTGAGTTGGCTGTGCAGGATCTGATTGTTTTGTTGGGTCAGCAAGTGAGAAGTCTAAGGCAATATCCATGCTGGACCTTGAGACAAGCTCTTTAGGATTGGGTACCAGTGCTGGCGTGGCCAGTCTGGTGCAATCAGAATCATTTTTGGCTTCTCTTGTCTGACCTTTAGGAGTACTCTGGGAAGGAGAGGCAGTGGGGGAAAAGCATATACTGTTAGATTTTTCCAGCTGAAAGAGTGGGCGTCCACTTTCCATGCTTGCTTGTGGTAAATCCTTGTGCAAAATCTCTGCAATTGACAGTTGTGAGGGGAGGCAAATAGATCTATGTCTGGGCATCCCCATTTCCTTATTATCATGTTGAAGACTTGTGGATCCAGTTTCCATTCGTGGGGATCCATGAGGTTTCTGCTTAGTTCGTCTGCCAGAGTATTTGTTTTTCCTGGCAGGAATTGTGCTTGCAGGTGAACTTGAAAAGCCAATGCTGTGTCCCATAAGGTCATTGCTTGTCTGCAGAGGGGGTAGGAATGTGTACCTCCCTGCTTGTTTATGTATCACATGACCGTAGTGTTGTCGGTCTTTATCAGTAACTGTCCTGGATGAAGCAGGTCCTTGAAAGCTGTCAGGGCATTTTGTACAGTTAGCATCTCTTTTTGATTGATGTGAAGATGCATCTGGTTTGCAGGCCATGTGCCCTGAATACATTTTCCTGCCATATGGGCCCCCAGGCATAATCTGATGCATCCGTTGTCAGTGTCTGTCTGGCTGTGGGTAAACTGAATGGCAGACCCTTGTTATGGTGACAGGCTTCTGCCCACCATCGAAACTCCTGTTTTAGGCAGGGAATGAGTGCAATCACTGTCTCCAGGCTGTGGCAATGCTGAGTCCAAACACTTTTCAGATACCACTGTAGTTTCCTCATATGCAGTCTGGCATATGGAATTAGAAGAATGCAGGATGCCATGAAACCCAAGGCCTGCAGGATTTTCCTTGCAGATAAGTGGGTTTTTGTTGCCAATTTCTTGAAGTAAGTCGTCAGTTGTTTTTGCTTGTCTGGCGTGAGATAAGCCATTTGGGCAGTTATATTTAAGCTTGCACCCAGGAATATTATTTCTTGAGATGGCACTAGTTTTGATTTCTTTTTGTTTACTGTGTACCCTAGGCCAATTAGTCATCTTTTTTCAAACGCCAGATGCTTTAGAAGAGTGTCTTTGTTCTCTGCTTGAATTAGGCAGTCATCCAAGTAGGGATATATTTGAATTCCTTTTTGTCTGCAAAACGCAATTACTGGTGCCAGGCATTTTGTAAAGACCTGGGCGCAGTAGATAAGCCAAAGGGCAGTGCAGAGAATTGGTAATGCATTGAGCCAGCTATGAATCTGAGGTATCTTCTGCAAGACTGTCTGATTGGGACATGCAGGTATGCCTCCTTTAGGTCCAAAGTTACGAGCCAAGCCCTCTTGCCCAGTATGGGCAGTAGCTGCTGAAGAGTCAACATTTTGAATTTTGGAACTTCCAGAAACGTATTTAGTATAGACAGGTCCAGAATTGGTCTCCAGGTTTTGTCCTTCCTGGGTACTAGGAAAAGTCTGGAATAAAATCCTTGCCCCTGCTCTTGTTGTGGCACTTGCTGAATGGCCGCCATGTCCATGAGGGCTGTAATTTGTTTTTGCGCCTCTGCCCATTGATTGTGTGGCAGGTCTGGCATGCCCTTTGACCGTGGTAGAGTGTGAAAATGGAACCTGCAGCCTTGGGACACTATGTTCAGGACCCATTTGTCTTGGGTAACTATTTGCCAATTTGATGAAAACAGTGCTAGCTTTCCCCCTAAGGGGGCTGTCAAAAGAAAACTGCTTGGAACTGGTAAAGGAAAGTCATTGGGACTGTTTCCTGTAAGATTGTGATTTGTCTTCTCCGCTTTTGGAGGTAGGTGCACCCCATTGTTTAGGCCTGTATGAGCCTTGGGGCTGACATCTGCCTCCGGGATGCCTGTATCTGCCTCTTTGTGGTCTGTCTGAGACTGGAAAGGACCAATTTTTAGAAGTTCCTGCTAAACCTGGGTGGCTGTGTGACAGCTAGCAACGTTGTGATCAGGGCCTAGGCAAGGAATACACTAAGAGTGAAAATTCTTATGAGGTATTTGCTTCCCACAAGAAATACAATTGTTAACTTTTTCTGACATCGGTCTGGAGCAAGAAAAAAGTTTCCCCAATAGGGTACTTAGCTTTAATGAAGACTTCGGTTCTGAAATTCAGATTTGAAAATCTCAGGAGTCGGCCGACTGGCACTTGAAAACTGCTTTTGCTTCGGGCACCACGCGGCAAGAAAGACTGAAGAAAATGGCGTCAGCTGCATCTTTTATACCCCTGGCGCACTGACGTCAGGGAAGAGGCGACAGCAGCTGACACCGGACCTAGACTTTGGAATTCTGGCCGACTGCAGGGTAGCCTGTCAGCAGGATAACCCAAGAGTAATGACTGCAACAGTGAAACATGATGAACATCAGGGACAGTGAATCTTCTCCATCAGATCCCAGGGCAAAAGGAGGAATATGCCAAAGATTCAAAAGAATCAAACTTTTCAGCTGAAGAATCAGAATCCCCAGGCCTCTTAGAAAGAGTGGAAGACCAAGGGAGCAGAAGCAAGGACAGACAACCGTTGTGGGGGTTTTAGGGCCATAATGGCATTAAACAGCCTCTTAGTAAAGTCCTGTCACTCTTTATTAGGATCCTTAGCCACAGAAGCCACATACTTGGGTTTCTGTTTCTTTTTTAAAGGAACATCTGCTTTATCAAATCTAGCCGGTTCAGACTCTAGCGTAGATTCGATAAGGGTACCAGGTTCCTCTTCCCTAATTAATATTTGAAGAATCTCCCTAGTCCCCTTGGATATAATCAGCTGTGGTTCCTCCTCTATATTTGTACTGGATGTATTTACAGCCTCAGCGGACATGCAGATATACAGTTCCATGTTGGCCTCCAACTGGGTCGCAATAGAGGGAAATGGAGTCAGCACCAGATGGTCCTCAGTTTCTTCATCCAATCTGAGGGAGACAACTTGTGGAGGCTGGAAAGCAGCAGGATCACTAAATGACTTTTTTTTTGCTTTTCTCTTATGTAGCAGCTAAACTTCGGCACAGGCGGATTCAACCATGGTACCCTCAGCCAAAAGCTTCAGATGTTGGTTTTCAAAATAAACAGAGAGGGATGACAGATGACTTCAGTGTCTCAGGGACAAATGTCTGACAAATCTCACACTGTGTACAGTCATTTGTAGCACCTACACAAGAAAAATGTACTTATCATGTCTATCTTTATTGGGAATTTAGCTCCCACATTTACATGTTCCCTTCCTAGATGACATGAACACAAAAAGAAAGGAAGAAATCCCAATGGGGCACTTACCTTTAGTAGGCTCAGTAGATAAACCAGTTTAATGAATGGCATACAGAGTGACTTCAGAGGTAACCTTCAGACTGGTGGCAAAGAAGTTCTCAAGCTTATACGCCATATGTCACATATGTACCACATGCCTTGTATGCAGAACATATGCACGACATATGATTCCTAGGCTTTGGTATTATGGCAGGACATTAGGCTATCCTCTGCAAGATATCCCAAGAATAGAAAATACTGCAACTGTAATAAGGAAGGACATATTTTCCATTTTCCATCCATTCATCTAAGTTAGATTTGAAGATAGTGAGTGATGTACTTTGCTCTACAGAATATATGCATTTTATTCCATAGGCACTTAATTCTTTTGGAGAAATCTGTGACACCAGCAAGTCCTAGTTGTCCTGAATCTTGTATTTGTGTCACCACCAGTCCTGTCGGTTGGTAGCAGATCAAGATGGATTGGGTCATTTACACCTTTGCAAGCCAGATAGAAATCACCACACAGGAATCTGTAAGGGGTTTTAGATGTTTTCGGTAAGACAGACAACTCATTCCAGAGATATATATATATATATATATTTTTTTGGTTGAAGAACTACTGGGCTTTTTCAAGGCGGGTTAAGAGTTTGTTCAGGTACATAAAGGAAGATGCAGTGAATTCTGGTGTGGGGCTAATCAGGGACAATTATTTAAGGGAAATATGATCTCCTTTGACCATGAGGATACACTGTTATTAATAAGCTGGTTGAAGGAGAAGGCTTTTACTGCTGACAGTACATACATGTTAATCAAAAGAGATTACATTATCCATACAGTGGCCTAGGTGTCCAAGTGCCAACCTTAAGAGGATAATGTTTGTTTATGTTGTGGATATGACAGAGTTCCTACTTCCCAAACTGTAAAGTGCTACATTTTTGTCATTCAACTTTATAGCATGATTCTGACAGCACAGGTTTGCCCAAATCAGGTCTTCTTGGAGGATAAGAGTGTCTTCAGGGAAATTGATGATGGCTTCAAGCTTGCAATCATGTGTGAACTTGCTCACCCAGAGACCTTTAATATCACTATCAGAACTGATAATGAAATATAGAATTTGTCACACAACAGAGCACTGGAGTACACCACTGGTGGCAAGTCTCTTGGAGGATGGTCTGTCATCAACTCTAACAGAATACTATCTGCAGAGTGACACTGCAATTCAGAGGATTTATACTGAGTTTGACCAGTTTGATGATGATGCCAGAGTACGGTATAGTATCAACTATATTAGTTAAATTAAGATAGGCTGTGTGCATTTAGTTACCCTCATACAATGCTTCTGCATCTCTTTAAAGAAGTCAATTAAAGATTTAATAATCAACATCTACCTAAAAAGTCACACTGATTATGGTCTCGAGATTATAGGTTCCCTATGCCCCTCTTTACAATGTCCATGATGATATGTTCCATCACCTTGCAAATGTTGCTAGTGGGGCTAATAGGTCTATTGTTGTCAAGGTCCATGGTGGGGCCTCCACTGTGGAGGTGAATTACTGCAACTGTTTTACTGGATTCCAGTATGCATCCAGTGGAATGGCTGTGGTTGAATAGTTTAAGGCAGGTCTGATGGGAGAGTTTCATACTGATTAGAAAATATCCTAGTATGTTATCCAGACAAACAGAACTGGTACTTTTCATTCTAGAGAGTGCTTTTATTACCTATTCATAGGTAATTACCGGGCAGTGGGTAGAGACTGGGGTATTTACCTAGGAAAGTTTGGAGATGACAAGAAGTGAAAAGTTGGAGCTGAATGTATCTGCAAGGATGTCAGTTATATCTTCATTGTCTGACTGGGTGATAACATTGGAGAAAAGCTTTGTGCATTGCTGGGCATTACTTTTGATATTCTTTATATATCTAATGAGTGTCTTGCGGTTATTCTTTGCTGGAGCAGCAATTTTTAGATTATAACTAGCACTTTAGGAAGTGTTTTCTAACTCGTTTTAAGTCATTTCCTCCAGTACAGCTCTTTTGAGTGTGTACCTTTTACTCCCAGTGGGTGTGGTTTGAACCTTTAAAAATGAAGTTATTACCTTACAGTTCTAACAAATACTCACTGGCATAGGTCAAATATCAATACAACTGTGTTTGCCATCATGTATGCTTCAAGATAAAATATTCAGACACCTTGTATGTAGCATGGTTTTGGAACTATTAATGCAAATATGAACAAGCAATACTTGATGCAAACAGGCGCAGGAGGAGGTAACTGCAGATGCACCTGGAGGTGTCACTCGGATGTTAAGGTTATAACAGAGTTGAAACTATTCACTCACAGGCTTAATATGAACTATTTACTGAAAGACATTCCTAGTTATCAAGGCACAAACATCATGTCTTTTACTAAGAGCACCCATAATCCCACCTTATACCAGAAGTTGCAGATGTTCTATGAGACTTGCGAAAATGATCTTGGAAGACAAATGGGACACAACCCAAAATTTTACAATCTTAATTATGATGAGAGAATGGCTTTAAAAGATCTGAGCAGTAACAACAATATTCATGTCATGAAAGCGGACAAGAGTGGTACTGTAGTGCTTATGGATAATACAGCATATGAAAGGACCATTTACAACTTGCTGTCTGATGATTTGTTATCAGAATATCTCAGAGGAAATGGTTAAAAAGCAATTCGGTGCAACAGACGTTTTATTTGACCTTCTTTCTCAGAATAAGATAAATTATGAGATATACACTTTTCTCAGATTAGATCATCCAAAGATGTCATGCTTTTTTGGCATACCAAATATGCACAAAGATCGAACAAACCTGCCATTCAGACCTATAGTCGCTGCTGACGTTTACAAAATAGAACAATTTCCATCTTTCTTGATCATATATTGAACCTCATTGTACAGAAGTCATTAATTTAGCTTAAAGACTCCTGGAATTTATTGGAACTTCTACGCGATTTAAATAGTCTAGACCAGGACTGAATTTTTTTGCAAGTACTGATGTGATCTCCTTATACATCCGCATTAAACAAAATAAAGGAATTGAGATGGCCAGAGAATATCTTGCAAAGTGCACCTCTTTAGATGCATATTGGATTAACACCATTTGTCAATTATTGCATCTTGTTCTCAATAACAATTTTTTTTTAGTTTAAAGGAAAGATATACAGAAAAAAAAGTGGTGCTGCCATGGCTGCCCATGTAGCCCCAGTATTTGCCAACTTGGTGATGGACAGTTGGGAACACAAATTCATCACTACACATGAACACTTGGACAAAATTGTGTTCCATAAAAGATTTACTGATTATTTAATTTTCATTTGGTGAGGTACAAGTGCCGAGTTTAATTCGTTTTTTGAGGACCTAAATGGTACGACTGAATTTTTTAAGTTTACCATCAGTGGCAAAGGTAGGGACATTAACTATTTGGATGCCCATTTAAAAATCAATGAAAGTGCTGGTGTGTTTGACAGTAAATATATAGAAAAGACACTTTTATCAACAATTACTTTCACAACACCAGCTTACATCCTTTCCACATGAAAAGTCAGGGATCAAAGGTCAGTAAATATGTCTCAACAGACTGACAAGCATCAACACTGTCTTTTTGTCTGAGGCTGAAAAACTCAAAGTCATGTTTTTAAATAGATGTTACTCCTCAATGCTATTGGACAACATAATCTAAGAGGAGATTGTGCTGAGAGGTGAAAAGCCAAACTTATACTCAGATGCACTACTGAGAAAGGAGATTTGCTGGGTATTAATATAACTGTAAACACTGCTTTTGACTATCAGAAGAGTTTCACAGGGGCATTTCCTCTCCCAGTTTCTACTAACATGGGAATTATTAGAGACATTATATTAAACCACTGGAAAATTATCCAAGAGAACCACGAGATGGTTACTGATTTGTGGAGAAAAATATTACAGCTAGGAACAGATATGACTGCAACTCTTGCTGTGTTGTTTACATAGTCAGCTGTCAATTATGTACTAGTTTTTACATAAGAAAGATTGTTAGGAAACTTTCCAAACATATATAAGTGCACACGTTGGCTATTAAAAAGAGAAGTAAACAATGCACTTGCCAAGCACTCTGTCTTGTGATGGTTTTAGAAAATTTAGTCTGTGTTGGACCAAGTATGTATGGAAGGTTTTGTGGGCAGTTACAACGTTCAGCTTGAATGTAGTGAGGCTGAAATGGAGATAAGGCTAGCAGCTGACAAACCACCAGGTCTTAATGAACCCATTAATTTAAAATGTTTTATTTTGGCGCACACTCTAATTTAAGATGATTTACGATGATTTACACAGGATTTTACATATATAAACTTATTTTGTGTATGTATCTATAGATATATATATATATAAAAATATATACATTTTATATATATTATATACATTTTACCTTTGGCCCAAAAAGTGTGAAACCATCAAATATGGCTTTAATGAAGGATGTCTTAAAGCCATCTATAAAGTCACAAAGGCGCATCCAGGCATGTCAATGCATAGCAATCCCAGTGTCCACTGCCCTAGCTGTGCCATCAGCTATGCTAGACAGCAGCTGCATGGTAATATTCGATATAGACTGAAGAGTAGTGAGCTGTGAGTTCACAGTCTTCTGAACATCCGCATGCAGATTACCAGAGAGGGACTTGGGGAGCTCTTTAGTCAAGTTACATCTGTTCAGCACTCAGAGGGCAAAGGCCACTGAAGCATATGTCTGTCTCCCAAAGCTGTCCAATGCTCGAGATTCCCTGTTGTGGTGGGTTGGGGGTGGACAGAGGAACTTTTCTTCTGATAATTCCTTCTTGGTGGCCACTGCCACCATAATGGCATCTACTTTGGACGGTGTAGTGATGCAGCGGTAGCATTGTCGCCTCACAGCAAGAGGTTCTCCGGTTCGATTCTCAGCTGGAGTGCCTTCTGTGCAGAGTCTGCATGTCCTCCCTGCGTTCGTGTGGGTTTCCTCAGGGTGCTCCGGTTTCCTCTCACATTACAAAGACATGCATCTCGAGTGTTTCTTCCCGGGCCTCTGCTGAAAACTGGCTTCATTCCAAGTCGGACTTTCCCTTTTAACTAATGATAAATAAAATAAAAATACTGGTGGACCCCTGTGCTCCAAAGCTTCCTATCCGTAGGTGCTGCCAAGCTTCTACAGCAATACTTTCAAACCCAAAATGGTGAAAATGTCTTCTTGCTTGTCTTCAGAGGTGTACTTTAAAAAGACTTTAAAAGACACAGATTGTACAGGTAAGAACTTTGGAACCACACTGAAAATGTCACAGTCATGTGGAGAGTCACACGCAACACACTATATATGGAAAACTAATCCAAAATGATAACACTTTAATCCACATAAAACAAATGGTCAAGCGCTTCTGTCCCGTAACCAACGCAACTTCATCAGAACCATTAATACAACAATTCTGTCAGTTTAAATACCCTTCAAACTCATCAAGTGACTAAAACAACCACAGGCCAGAACTTTGAATGACTGATAAAACAAGTCTGAATTAAATAAATTATTCAGTGTAATAAATGATGGAACAGGACAATGTTTAAGACCAAGACCTTGTGAAACAGTCCAAAAAAACTAGCATTTCTGAATACTAAGATTTTCTTATTTGAGGTCTTCTAACTTCCTTTAAGATATTTACAATACGAGGTGGAAAAAGAACTGCTGTTAGGAATCGGATATCTATCATTTGGATGACAGACTCAAAGATATGAGATTAGAATGAAAATTCTTGCCTTGCTGTTGTGTCAGTAAGAACCTGCTTAGAGGTACTGGCCATGGTTGAAGAGTGGTCAGTATCATTACAAAAGAATAACACATCACCTTGGCCAATTTACAGATGAAGGGCTATTAAAATTATATTCCTTTTCTTGTCTGGTAGTACCTTCTGAATGAAAGGAAATGGAAGGAATGTGTACATGAATCTATGGGACACAGAAAGCATCTGTGCTCCAACTAACTGGTGAAGAACGAGAAAACAAATATTTTGTCATAATTACAGTAATGTGCAGTAAAGAAATCCACTTCTGTGAGACCCAGTACCTGTACAATGTCATGAAAATGCATGGATCATGTGCCCAGTCCAGTGCCTAAGTTATCCTTTTGTTACATTAACTGGTAGGTGATTCTGTAAACCTGGAATATGAACTGGTTACAGATGGAGGTGCAGCTGTAATGTCCTTTCATATAGCTGAACTATCTCACTCTGCACATAATGAAGGACACAGTTCCTCCTTGTGTAGGAACTCAACACTGTATTAATTTAAACGTGTTGTGGCTGAAAAGTGTCCAGAAAGCCTGTTGGGTTAATGTACACTACTTTTTTTTCAGACAGAAATGAAGTGAACTTCCTTGTGCAACTGAGTTGCTCTGCATCTACAAGTTACTGGAGTGGATTATTAAAGGGTAATCTAAAGAATCTTACACTAATACTAGATTATAGATGGGACTACAATGTAATTCTAATAGATACATCTGCCAAATCTGTCCACCATATGGCAGGGACAATGCTACAGTGGGGCCTAGCACTGCATATACCCTGACTGTAACACAGTATGGTCTGGTTAGCATCCCCAGCAGATGTAACAGCGTTTCACACACAGCTATTTCTAAGCATTAAATAGCTTACACAAGCAAGACAGTAAGCAAGCAGCAGTCCTTTTGTACGAGTTACTAAATGAACTTTAATAGAACACTAAATCTTTGGATATCCAACAAAATAGAGGAGGTACAGAGTAACTTTCTTACCATTGGGAAAGAAAATTCATCTGTTTTACAGGTCTTTCTGTAAGATGCTCTGGAACAGAAGTGGTTTAATTGTCAGTTCAGACAGGAAGCAGGTGGGCAATATCCTGGAAGACCACTGGGTGAAGCATCCACTTGTGAGGGTCTATCCTGCTCAAAGTGTCTGCTATGGTATTTTGCTCTGATGGTATGCATGAGGCCTGCAGAACGAGGTTTGTCTGCATCGCCAGCTCCCATGCACTCATGGCTAGCCTGAAAAGGGGGCTATGATCTTATTTCCCCTTGTCTGTTTACATACCACATCACTGTAGTGGTGTTTGTTATCACCAACTGGGGCCTAGAGCTGATTTAGAACTTTGCCAGCTTTTATTAGAGCCATCATCTCCTTGTGATGTATTAGCTTATTTCTAAAATGAAGCTCCCACATGCCCTGGACCTTGATGCTTTGAGAGACTGTCACCCCTGCAAAGTCCGAAGTGTATGCTGTGACTGAGCAGGACATGGACGAAAATGGAAAGCCTGGATTTAACAAAACCTAACAGGAAAAGATACAGTTTGAAGATACTGGACACAGAAAGTTTTCAGGAACTATTCAAATTTTCTCACATGAGTCTGGTAAGTGGGAAAATTAGAATAGAATAAGCCAAATAAATCAGGATTTTGAGTAAAACTCTTGCTGTGGACATATTTTAATGGGCCAGGTTTAAAAAGCAAATCTGAAAAAATGATAACTCCATCTGGTGGGAGGTAAACAGTGTTTAGAGAGGTGTCTTGGAAACATCCTAGAAACACTAAACTATGAGAAGGCTATGACACTTTCAAGTTTAGTTTAAAGCCAGACTGCTGAAGAGATGAACACTGAACTGATGAGCTGCTAGGGTATGTTGAATGGAGGAAGCTGAAATGAGACAACTGTCCAAATATGGAAATATATAAATGCCTAGAAGTCTGCAAAAGACCATCACTGGGGCAAGGTACTTTGTGAAAACTCTTGAAGCAATCGGAAGACCAAAAGGCAAAGGTGTAAACTGAAAGTGCAACCCCAAGACAAAGAATCTTGGCTAATATATGTGCTGTTTGTGAAGTGGGATGTATAGGTAGGCATCTTTAAGGTCTGGCATGACAAAAAAGGCCATGGGAAACAGGACAGGCAAAACATTTGCAAGGCGAGCATCTTGAATTCTGGGACTACAAGAAAAGTGTTTAGCTTTAAAATATCCAGAATAGGTCTCCACGTCTTCCTTTCTGGAAACTAGAAACACTTTTTAATAAAAGACTTTGCCTCTTAGGGCTAGAGAAACTTGTCTATCACTCCCTGGGACAGCAGGTCTGACAGAATTTAAGGAAAGAGGTGAACTTGTGTTTTTGGAGGAAGACGTATCCCCATTTGAGATGAAAGGGATGCCCACTGACGCATGTAATCATTCTAGATTATTTTTAGCCACCATCGACAACATTACAAATGGAAGCAAATTACACCCACTGAAGTGGGGGGCGGGCCCACACCTAAATATACCAACTCTGAAATCACACTCCAGCAGAGAAAGGACAAGGTTCACCATGGTGGCCAAGTGGTTACTTTCCCGGAGAGGAAATACGATGTTCCAGGAGTTCGTGATTGTAAATTTGTGATGTTGTCATCTCGCTGTTTTGAACGTCAACAAAATAAGTCGACATTATGAAGGGGATCCGAATATAGACAATGCACATAAGATTTGATAGGTTTGTGGACAAACATGAATTTTAGCCAATGGATTATAATGACCGACTGGGAACATGGTTGTGTAGAATATTATTTAGTGCTGAACAAGCATATGGATGTTGGAAAATTTTATAAGTGGTAGGAAGCTGTGCATATATTAGTTGATGTAGTAGTTCTAACTGATATAGGCTTTTTATTGCTATACAGTGGTGAGTTCTGAAAGGAGCATTTGCTGCAAATTTTGCAGCTTTGCTGTTCAGGATGGGAATACTAGACAGAAGTGTGAAGAAGAGATAAGTAGTGCCAAGTGTAATGATGTGTTTTTCTTATACAGTTTTGTACATGCAGGTTGAATTTGAGATCATCATCCCTTAACATCCCTAATAATTTGCTATGAGAAATGACTGCAATGGCTGTATTATAAAGGGAGAGGACTTTAAATTTTATATTTTCATGAGAGAGGGATTTGGGGAAAAAAGTAGTAGTGAAGTTTTTTAGGGTTGAGCATGAGTTGCGAGTTACAAAAAACACATTTCACTGGCTGTTAACACTTCCCAAGTAATTTTTTGGAGGTGTGCCATGTTGTCAGATGTGTGGGGTTGTTTACATACTGTATTAGGGAGCCCTGTTGTGTGGATGTGTGTAGGGTGTTGGTAAGAATGTTAAAAAGGAGGGGACCAAGGATAGAGCCTTGTGGTATACTGGTGGTGACTGGGAGGTACAGAGAGAGGGTAGAGTGCAATTTTACTGATTAATACGTACTGGACAGGTAGCTTTTCAACCATAGAAGGGTGAGCTGGGAGAGACATACAGAGGACATTTGAAGTAGTTTACTGTGACAACTGTGTTGAAGGCTTTAGACAAGTGAAGAAATAAGGAGCAGACTAGTTTGCAGTTATCTCTAGTATTACTGACAATATCTATATAGGTTAGAAGTGTAGTGTTAGTACTACGGGAAGGATGGAAGTC
Organism: Protopterus annectens; assembly: GCF_019279795.1. Lineage (NCBI taxonomy): Eukaryota > Metazoa > Chordata > Ceratodontiformes > Protopteridae > Protopterus > Protopterus annectens. The sequence continues at coordinate 662,864,387 of NC_056730.1, forward strand.
ATGTTGTATGGAGGACAAGAGTTCTTCCTGCAGGAGACAGTATAGCAATTGTTTTTAAAAACATTTTTCAAGTTTAGCAATTGTTTTTGAATATATTTTCAAGTATATAGCTGAGGAGGGATAAGATTGGTATAGGTCTAAAATTAATAATGTCTGCTGAATTTCCTCCTTTGCGCAGAAGGATAATGTGTGACTTTTTCCAGAGAGAGGTAAAGTACAGTTGTGTACACTTACCATAAATGTAGATGTTCGAGTATATTCACTGTTACTGTCATTACATTTGGGTAATCTGCTGGCAGGTTACCCTCAGTCGGCCTGATTAACAAAGTCTTGTGTCCTGCGTCGGTTGCTGTCCCTTCTTCCATGACGTCAGGTCGTCAAGGGTATAAAAACATGCAGCCGACGCCATTACATCAGTTTTTCTTGCCCCAGATGTCAGGAGCCCCCCAGATGGGGAGCAAAATATATAAATATAATTAAAAACACAAAAATATACCTTCAAACAAAAGCAAATGCACCAAAAATGTTTTTAAGCATAGTAAAAGAAAGGAGAGGTATAGTAAGAGAAAAACAGGGGGCTGGAGGAAGGGTGACCAGGACTGCAACAGTGAATACACTCGAACATCTACATTTATGGTAAGTGTACACAACTGTACTATGTTCATCATGTTTCACTGTTGCAGTCATTACATTTGGGTAGATTCCCAAATCCCATGGTTGGGAGGATGGATTTATACAGCATTAGGACCAGCTATAAGGCCCTGCAAAACAGCAGTGGCAAAGCTAGCTCTGGATTTAGAGAAAATTGGTAAGTGATAATGCTTGGTGAAAGTATGAACTGAACTCCAGGTAGCAGCTTCTACAATATCCCTGGTAGGAACACCTCTGAGAAAGGCTGTTGAAGTAGATGCCGCCCTGGTGGAATGAGATCTGATCCCCTGGGGGATAGGTTTTCCATGGTGCTTATAACAGAAATTAATACAATGGCTTACCCATTTAGAAATGGTTTGCTTTGAAATAGCCTTCCCCTCTGCCCCTGCAGCAAATGTTACCAGCAGTTGTTCAGATTTTCTTCAAGATTTAGTCCTGTCCAAGTAGAATCTAAGTTGTCTGTGTACATCCAATGAATGCAGAATCCGCTCCCCCTTCTTCTGTGGATTGTGAAAGAAAGTTGGCAAATGAATGGACTGATTAAGAGCCACATTGGATACCACCTTGGGCATAAATGATGGATTGGTCCTGAGTGACACCCTGTCCGCATGAAAGATGATGAAAGGTTCCACTGCCATACGGGCCTGTAATTAAGATATCCTTCTAGCTGAAGTGATTGCTAAAAGGAAGGCTGTTTTCCAGGAAAGAAATTTTAAGTCTGCATAGCAGCTGGCTCGAAAGTAGGTAGAGTGAGCTTCTCCAATACAAAGGTAAGGTCCCAGGCAGGGGTTGGAGCTCTCCTGGGTGGTCTCAAGTTTTTGGCCCCTCTGAGATGCTGCTTTTGAAGAGGATGAGAGAAGAGGGGGGGGGGTTCTGTGTTGCAATGAGCTGAAATGGCTGAGGTATGGATTTTTATAGAAGAAAAAGACAGGCCCTTGTGAAGCATCTCAGTTAAGTATTGCAAAATCTGAGGTAAATTGGGCACTGCTGTGCTCATCCCTTGAGAGTGATTCCAGGCACAGAATCTTTTCCATTTGTCAGTGTAAGATTTTCTAGTACTTGGTCTTCTCGCCTCCAAAATGACATCCATCACAGGCTTGCTGAGGGATGCTAAGGGGGGAACTTAAGTGATTAGCCATGCTGCAAGATTCAATGTTTGGAGCTGAGGGTGAAGACTTTTGTTCTCCTGCTGAGACAGTAAGGAAGGTGTCTGAGGCAGGTGCCACGGTGAAATGTGTGACACACTGCGCAGGAGTAGGTATCAGTGTTGGCGAGGCCAGTATGGAGCAATCAAAATCATTTTTGGTTTCTCCTGTTTGACTTTTAGTAGAACTTTGGAGAGCAGAGGCAGAGGGGGAAAGGCACAGACTGATAGTTTTTTCCAGCTGAAGGACAGAGCATCCATTTTCCAGGCTTTTTTGTGATGAGTTCTTGTGTAAAATTTGTCCAACTGGTGGTTCTGGGGTGAGGCAAAAAGATCTATGTCTGGGCTCCCCCATTTGCATGTCAACATGTTGAAAATCCATGGTTCCAGTTTCCATTCGTGTGGGTCCATGAGATTTCTGCTTAGTTCGTCTGCCAGAACATTCAGCTTTCCTGGCAGGAATTGGGCTTGTAGTTGTACTTGGTAGCTCATGGCCATGTTCCACAATGCCATGGCTAGTCTGCAGAGGGAGTAGGAATGTGTACCTCCCTGCTTGTTTATGTACCACATAACCGTGGTGTTGTCCGTCTATCAGTAATTGTCCTGGATGAAGGTAGCCCTTGAAGGCTGTCAGCGCATTCTGTACAGCTAGCATTTCTTTTTGATTGATATGAAGGTGCATTTGATTTGGGCTCCATTTGCCCTGAATGCACTTCCCTACCAGATGAGCTCCCTATGCATAGTCTGATGCGTCTGTAGTTACGGTTTGGGCGGCAGGGGGTGGTGTGAATGGCAGTCGCTTGTTTTGGTGGAAGGCCTCTGCCCACCATATGAACTCTAGGCGCAGGCAAGGTATAATAGGAATCATTGTTTCCAGGCTGTGACAATGCTGACTCCATAAACATTTTAAGTACCACTGAAGATTCCTCATATGCAGTCTTGCATATGGAATTAGAAGAATGCAGAGGGCCATGAACCCCAAGGCTTACAGTACTTGCCTTGCAGATAGCAGGGTTTTTGTGGCCATCTGTTTGAAGTAAGCCACCAAATGAATTTGCTTTTCTGGCATAAGGAAAGCCATCTGGGCAGTTGTATTCAAGCGTGCACCCAGGAATGCAATTTTTTGAGAAGGTACCAGTTGAGATTTCTTTTGGTTTATGGTGTACCCTAGACAGGTTAGAACTCTTTTTACAAACGCCAGATGTTTTAGAAGAAAGGCCTGGTTTTCTGCCTGAATTAGACAATCATCCAGGTATGGATATATTTGACTATTTCTTTGCCCGCAAAATGCAATTACTGGAACCAGGCACTTTGTGAATACCCTGGGCGGAGTAGACAAGCCAAAGGGCAGTGCAGAGAACTGATAATGCATGCAGCCTACTTTGAAGCATAGGTATCTTCTGCAAGATTCCCTGATTGGGATATGAAGGTAAGCCTCTTTTAAATCTAGAGTTGCTAACCAGGCATCCTTGCCTAGCATAGAAGTTACTGGTGAAGAGTCAGCATCTTGAATTTTGGAATGTCCAGAAAAGTGTTTAGAGTAGACAGGTCCAGAACTGGATGCCATGATTTATCTTTTCTGGGTACCAGGAAAAGTCTGGAATAGAAACCTTGTCCCTTTTCCTCTTCTGGTACCAGTTGAATAGCCCTCATGTTTAGGAGGGAAAGTAATTGTTTTTGAGCCTCTGCCCACTGATTTGGGGGAAGGTCTGGCTACCCGTTTGGAGTTGGCAGCGTGTGGAAATGAAATCTGTATCCCTGGGACACTATATTTAAAACCCATTTGTCCTGGGTTATAAGTTGCTAGTTGCTTGAATGAAGAGCCAGTTTTCCCCCGAAAGGGGTGGCTAAGAGGTAAGTGCTTGGTAATTTTAAAGGGAAGTCATTGAGACTGTTTACCATAGGGGGGTGCCTTGTGGTTACCAGATTTGGAAGTGGAAGCACCCCATTGCTTAGTTCTGAAAGTCCTTGGGACTGAAACCTGGTGCTTTGGAATGTCTGGGTTTGGCTGGAGTGGCTCTGGAAGGAGCTGGAAAGGACCAATTATTAGTAGGCCAGTGCCTACTAAATCTAGGAGGTTGTACTTGTAAGACATATTTGACAGTTTGCATAGATTTAGCTTTGTCTTCCATCATTTTTAGAACTTCTTCAGCCTTATTGCCAAACAGATGGTACTGTTGTAAAGGAGCATCCAAAGGTTTTGCTCTAACATGATCAGGCAGAGATTGCTCCTTAAGCCAAACATGCCTTTTAAGCACAGACCCAGTAACAGCAGCCCTGCAAGAGGCCTCTAAAGAATCAAAATCACATTACAAAGTATGTTTGCCAACTTGTTCAGCTGAATGCAATAAATCCTGTAAATCTTTATTCTTCACACAGTCAGAAATCAACATTTGCTGTTTAAGCAGTCCCAAGATATGCTGTTGATATTTTAGCATATGGAATTGACAGTTTAAAGCCCTGATTGCTAAAGCTGCAAAAGTATAAATCTTTTTACCCCATCTATCCAGCGCCCTAGAGTCTCTATCAGAAGGGGTAGGATTTTTAGCAGTAGAAGCCTTAATGCCCTTGGGCCCCTGAGAAACGGTTTCAGAGTCCTCAACAGGATTCTTGAAAAGGAATTTGTGGGACTCAGGAACCCTGTAGTACCCGTCTGGTTTACTAGGGGCTAGAGGCAAGGAATCAGGGGCCATACTGGATTCGAAAACACATCATCAACAATGTCTAGTACAGGAGGTATAGCCAAAGGCCTATGCTAAAGAAGAAGAAGGAAATCCCTAAGCCTCTTTTTGGATTCAGAGAAATCCTGACTTTCCAACTGGAAATGCTCCCTTACGGTATGTAAAGTTTCCCCAAAAGAGAAATCCTCAGGCAGAGAGGCAGAGGGAATGGAATCCTCAGCATTAGAGTCCTCATAAGTAGGTATGGACAAATCCAGATCATTAGAAGAGTCAGAAGAAACAAAGTCCTGTTCAGAAGATTGATAGACAAGTTCATCTCTAGGCCTCTTAGAAGGGGGGGGGGGGAAGAGTTGACTACTCTGGATTAGTATTTAAATCTTCAGCCATTTTGATCATTTGTTTTTTAGGCATAGAGGCCTGAACATGCAGTCTGGGCGTCAGTTTTTTAGACATAGAGCGAGATTTTGGCCTTAATATTGAAGGTGGTGTCGGTTTAATATACAAATCTGTAGGCCTGAATACACCCTCAGAAGCCGGTGCCTGCACAGCTGGACCCATCCAAAGTACAGACATCCGCGGGTTCCATAGGTGAAGCATCTCGCGG